>NW_023045967.1:0-90303 GCF_011762505.2 Arvicanthis niloticus
ACCTTCCTGTTAAAATAAAACTTTCTCTCAAAATACAATTAGAGCAAATTATGACAATTTTACCAGGAGGTACAAGATAGTCCTAATACCCAGTCCTCATTTTGTTGACTACCAGAACCTCTGCCATCTCTCCTAACTAAAACACTGAGTTCTGACCTGCTTTTTCCTTGCTTTAGAATGATGTCAGCTGAAACCATCCACTCAAATCTTTTCTCTCAAGGTAAATAGCGAGGATTGGCTATGACTATAGGTTTTCAAGCCCGTCATCTAAGTAGTCTCTTTAGAGAAGACAAATGCTCACTTCACTGGAAGAAATGCAGACTTTCTGTCATTTTTTGGCTATATGAAAATTTGGTATATGAATTGTTGATGGATGAGTCAGCTTCCCTGGGGTCCTATTCTACCATGGTCATTGACTAAATATCTTAAGTCCCACACACAGCCTTAGTAACTTTCCTTTCTTTCATCTATAAAATAGGAATACCAAAGTCAAAGCATCTACTTTAGTGATGATAATGTTAGAATTCAATAAGATAGTATGTTCAGCACAGGGCCTGGTATCATCCTTGTTCTCAGTAAGCTAGCACTTATTATTACAAGTCTCGGACTTCACAGAATAAGGAAGTGTTGAGTTATTTTACATTTGAGGTACTAGCATTTCATGGTGTCCTGTCACGGCCTGTATTGCCCGGCTTTGTGGGCCAAAATGTTGCGGCCTGCTCCACTCCACGCTTGGCGGCCACTGTGTCCTGGCCCAAGCTGCCGCTCTGGTCCAAGGGTCAGGGTCTAGCGAGAGAGAGAGAGTGGGAATAAAGGGAAAGAGACGCAAAGAATGGAGACAAGACAGAGATTCTGATCAAGTCTCATTTATTGAAGGGAATTCTGAGCTATTTATAGGCTTTTGCCACGTGCCTTGTAGGCGCGTGCCTTGCAGGTGTGGATATGACGTAATCCTTACAGGCGTCTATAACGTGGACAGCACGTGCACCATGCGCCTTGCAGGCTTGGATAGCACGTGCGCCTTACAGGCATGTATGGTGTGGATAGCACGTGGACAACACGTGAACTGCATGCCTTGCAGGCATGGCTACCACGTGTGCCTTGCAGCTGGGGGCAATAAACAGCAACGCAAAATATGTGGGATATCAGAGTGTGCTTCAGCTGTTGTAGGCTATTGAAAACCAATCTCTTATCAGGGCATATGGTTCCATATGGCTGCAAAGATGATCTAGCCGCTTTCTGCTAAAAGTTGGCTCCCACCAGGTCCCCCTTTTTAAATTTTTTTCAAAAGGGAGGCTGGGAAACTTACGGAAACCGTGCCTGTCCTAGGTTGGAACAAAGGACCCCAGCCTCCCTTCCCGTCCTTGGATACTCAACAGCCATTGGTTGAGCTCCTGTCTTAGGATGGTGAGGCCTCCCTTCTTTTAGGGGCAAGGGTCTCGGTATGCTCTCTTACCCGTCATTGACTATCCGGCTTAGCTCGTAAGTTAGGGGTTAATCCTCATCAGTCTTGTTGACAGAGGTTTCAGTGTCCCCTACTTCCAGCCTGTAATATTGGACCTGTATGGGTTTCATTTGAATAGCATCTATCTGTTGTCGTATAAAAGCCATCAGTCAGTTGAACCACATCAACCCAAGAGACAAGAGACTTAGCAATGCCTACATATTCAGTATAAAAGCAACACTCTTTTTTTAAGGGTATCTCACAAAAATACAGAATTGATCATAGCTTTGATCTTAACAAAACAAGTAAGAAAATCCCTGTCCCTGCTCAATCAATCTCAAACCCCAAAAACAACTATAATAACTGTGGTAGTGGGTTTAAACAATATACCCCACTAAATCATAAGTCAGGAATCAAGAGTCCAATAGAGCCACCCTGAAGGTGCGGGTAGTGATGTCTCCTTCAGCACTGAGAACTTCCCAAATCAGGTTTACTCATTGATCTGTTCCAGGTTGAAGGCAATTGTGGAGCATCTTCATGTTTCCTTCATATTTCCTGCAAAGAAAAATATGCTTCTCAGGGGTTTCTCCTCCCTGGATTTGTTATTGTTGTCTATTTGTTTAATCAGTTTCTCTGGCAGCCAACGTGCAGCATCTGCAGTTTGGGAATATATGCAAACAGAACCTCTTCCCCAGATAAGCACTGGATCTGGCCCATTCCAGGTTCCAGTTAATGGGTCTTTCCAGAGGACTATTGCAAAATTCTTTTTGGTATCAGGATGCCAGAATCTATCTGCAGCAGATTTTCCTTCAGAATCCGAGGTTAAAAAATTTAAAATAAAGTGCATGATGAAGGACATTTCTGGGGATCCCTTGGTAGGATACCATTCCCCTTTTTAATTTTTTTCAAATTGACATTTAATGGTTTGATGTGCCCTTTCTACCATACCTTGGCCCTGTGGATTATATGGAATACCTGTTTTATATAGTATTCCCAATTCCTCACAAAATTGGTGGAAACTGAAGCTTGTATAACCTGGGCCATTGTCAGTTTTTATCTGTTTAGGCACACCCAATACAGCGATTGTAGCAAGCATATGAGCGATCACATGCTTGCTTGCTTCTCCAGTTTGTAATGTTGCATAAATGAAACCACTGTATGTGTCTACACATACATGTATATATTTTTGCTTGCCAAATTCATTATAATGAGTAACATCCATTTGCCAGATACTGTTTGGTATCAGTCCCTTTCGATTTACACCCAAATGAGGAACTGGTAAAAGTTTAACACATGATTGACATTGTTTGACAATTTGTCTAGCTTGTTCTCTGGTAATTTTAAACATAACTCTTAAGGTTTTAGAATTAAGGTGATGTAACTCATGAGCCTTTGGCCTGATCCAAATTATATTTTTGATCTGATAAAGTCACTGCAGCTATCCGAGTAGCTAGGTCTGCCTTGGTGTTTCCTTCAGAGAGAGGACCTGGTAGCCCAGTGTGGGCTCTCAGGTGTCCTATAAAGAATTTACACTTTCTCCTCAAAATTAATTGTTGACACTGTAAAAACAAAATCAGCTGCTTCTGAGGAATGCTTTATTTGTGCAGCAGTTTCTAGCAGAGGAATAGACTGAGCTATATATGAGCTATCTGTATAAATATTAATAGTTTGATTTGGAAATGCTTGAAACACCACAATAACAGCATGCAATTCAACCAATTGAGCTGACACAGATGATGTAGCAAAAGAGATTACTTGATCCTTAAAGGCATAAGCAGCTGTTCCTAATGAGGAACCATCAGTGAAAACTAGCAATGCTTCCTTGATAGGTTCATGTGCAGTACGAGATGGAAAAACAAATTCATGTTGATTACAAAACTGAACCAATTTATCTGGTGGATAATGATTATCTATCTGACCAGCAAATGAGGCACATGCAATAGGCCAGACTTCAGAATTCTGCATAAGGCAATCAACCTGATGCCTTGTATAAGGTTGTACTATGACATCAGGATCTTTTCCAAAATATTTTTGACTGTTATCTCTGCCTAACATAATCATATCAGCTACAGCTGCATAGTATGGATTAAGAACCTTCCTGGGGGATGAGGGAAGATGAGCCCATAATATGGGTGCAGTTTGCCAAAAACTGCAGTAGGAGTCAGTTTAGTGTTAAAAATAAGAAAATATAAAGGCTTAGAATAATTAATATCAGTTACAAATTGGGATGAAATAGCACTCTCTACGTTCTGTAAGGCTTTTCTACCCTCCTCTGTTAGAGCCCTGTCAGGATCTCCCTTGAGAATATCAAACAGAGGCTTCAATTCTCCGGTCGTGAGTTTCAAATATGGTCTTAGCCAATTAATGTCTCCCAGTAGTTTTTGAAAACCATTAAGTGTCTTAAGGGAATCAGTCCTCAGTGTGGCTTTACTATTAATAATACTTGGACCATTAATCTGAAATCCTAAATAAGTATATGGATCTTGTAATTGTACCTTTTCTGGTGCTATTTGTAACTCTGCAGTCTGTAAAGCTGTTCTAAGATCATCAAAGCACTGGAGTACCTGTTTTCCATCTTTTCCAGCTATCAAAATATCATCCATGAAATGAATCATGTAAATTTGCTTCCACATAGTTCTAACACCCTCTATGGCAGAAGCCACAAACTTTTGGCACAAGGTAGGACTGTTAGCCATACCCTGAGGCAATACCTTCCATTGATATCTTTTCATAGGTTCTCTAAAGTTTATAGAGGGAATACTGAAAGCAAAACGTTTTCTATCATTAGGATGCAAGGGAATAGTAAAAAAAAAAAAAAAAAAAAAAAAAAAAAAAAAAAAAAAAAAAAAAAAAAAACAGTCTTATAAATCTATAACTATTTTATAATAACCTAAAGGTATGGCCACCGGTGTGGACAGCCCAGGTTGTAAGGCTCCCATTTTAATCATGGTTGCGTTAACAGCCCTCAAGTCTTGCAGCAACCTCCACTTTCCTTTTTCCTAATGACAAATATTGGGGTGTTCCAGGGAGAGTTACTCTCTTCTAAATGCCCTGCCTGTAATTGCTCCTGCACTAGCAACTGGGCAGCTTGTAATTTTTTCGGTGGTTAGGAACCACTGATCCACCCAGACAGGCGAGTCCCCTTTCCAGGTGATGGGATCTGCGCAATGTCCTAGGGGTGCAGCTGAATCAGTAGCCCCCATCAAAAATACCCCAAGCCTTTTCTTCCAGTGTTACCATAAACCTCAATAGGATGAGTGATTCCCATCTCCACTTTTTCCTAATCCTTTCCCTGGGGAAATCCAGAGTTTATCATTTGAGCTGTGATTACTTCATTAGGGCTGAACATAATCAATCCCAACTGGGATAACAGATCTTAGCCCCAGAGATTAATGGGAAGGCCTGTGATGACATAGGGTTGTATATTTCCTGTATTTCCTTCTTTATCTTTCCACGTCAGCACCTTAGAGCTTTGTAGTGGGTTTTGACTTTGACCAATACCATTTAAATTGGTTAAGGTTGGGGTAAGAGGCTAGGTAGCAGGCCAATCACTTTGTTTTAAGATAGTCACATCAGCTCCTGTGTCAACCAAGCCTTGGAATGCCTTTCCATCTAGCCAAATTGTCATCATAGGTTTTTGTTTAACTATAGGCTGTAACCAGTATGCATCAGAGGAACCAAAGCCTTGATCCCCTCTTTTAGGATTCTTAAATTTGTGATTAGTAGGGTACAATGGAAGTAACAATAGTTGAGCTATTCTCTTTCCTGTAGGAATGGTGACTATGTTCTGAATTGCCTGTGCCATTACCTTAATCTCACCCTGATAATCATTATCTATAACTCCAGGAAAAATTTGTAATCCCTGCATAGTAGTACTGCTTCTTCCCACTATCAGGCCAAACACATTTGGATAGAGCGGTCCAAACACTCCAGTGGGTAAGGCCTGAGGTCCCATTTCTGGGGTTAATACTGTGTGGGTGGCAGAACTGAGGTCCAGTCCTGCCCTTCCTGGTGTTGCTCGACTAAGTTCAGAAAGGGATTGGTGTTTGTTGGTATGACACTGACTGCTCCATAAGCCTGTTTTGGATTGCGTCGGTTCGGGGCCTGGAGCTGGCCCCTGTTCCTGTTTCCCTGATCATGGGAAAGGGTGTTACCTTGTGCGTCTCTTTTAGACATACAATGACTAGCCCAATGCCTTCCACATTTGCAACGTGGGCAGAGCCCAGGCTGTTTTCTGGGCTGTCTCTGGCTTAACTCATTTTCTACCCTGCAATCTCTTGCAAAGTGTCCAGGCTTACCACATTTAAAACATGCCTTTCTGTCTTTACTTGCCAAAAAATCTCTTACATATTGTCTTTGCATAGCAGCCGCCATAGCTAAGCCCTGTTGGTAAGAGGGACCTAAGTCAGAACAGAGTCTGATATACCCTGTTGTTGGGAGCCGACTTTAGTAGAAAGCGGCTAGATCAACTTTGCAGCCATCTGGAACCATATACCCTGATGAAAGACTTGGTTTTCAAAAGCCTATAACAGCTGAAGCACACTCTGATAAATATATTGTTTATCCCACATAGCTTGTTTTGCTGTTTAGTAACCCCAGCTGTATGGTGTACGTGGTAAAATGTTTTCACCTGTGTTCTCTTATTTGTGCTTATAAATACCAGGATTTCCTTGTAAGGGTGTGGTGTAGTAGTGGTGGTGTAGTAGTGGAGTAGGGTGGTATAGTGTGTGGTGTAGTGGTGGTGTAATAGAGTAGGAATTGTGTGTGTTGAAGACAGTAAAGGAGACTTGACTACAGATCCTCTGGGTTGTTTTCCATTCTTTGCGTTTCTCTCCCTTCTTCCCCCCACTCTCTCTCTTGCTAGAAACCGACCTGTGGACAGAGCGGGCTGCAACACCCTGTAAGATCCGTCTTTTTCCTGTAGGGTCTAATGGCCGCTTGGCAGACAGAATTGGCATTTTCATATGCAAGTTATTTCACATAGTCTACACCTTCCTCTGCATTACCAAAAATCCTCCCTGCTGTTGTCATTAATCGATGAACCAAGTCAGAAAATCATTCATCAGGCCCTTGCCTGACTACTGTTAAAGATGCACCAGGGTCTCCCTTTACTGGGAGTTTATGCCAAGCCTTCATGGCTGCATTTTGAATTTGAGCATATAAACCTGGGTCATATTGCATCTGGTTATCACTAGATGCAAATTGCCCTTCTCCTACTAAGGCATCAAAGGACCAACCATTGCCTGCCTGAATGTTTCTCCTAGCTGTTTCTTTACAATTCTCATGATACTCTGATTTCCAAATAAGATAGTCACCACCACTAAGAACTGCTCTCACTAATGTATTCCAATCACTAGGAGTCAGCCACTCCTCTGCAGCAGATTCTAAAATCGCAAGAGTAAAGGGAGCAGTGGCACCATATTGAGATACTGCATTTTTAAATTCTTTAATAATTTGAAAATTAAACCCTGTGTGATGTCTCCAAGCAACCCCTTGAGCGTCTCTGGTCTCTGATACAGGGAAAGCCTTAGCGTCTCCCTCCTCTGGCTGATCTGTAGCTGAACTAAAGCTAGAAGATAGGGACTGCCTTTGGACACCAGGTTGAGAAACATGAAAATCCAGGGGATTTTCGCAGTTAGTCTCTTGAGACCTCTTCCCTGTCCTTAATTTCTGTAACTGGTTACTTAAGCCCTGATACTCTTTTTCTAACTCTATCAGTTGTTTAAGGGTAGTAATTTTGTCCTGTAACTCCTTTTTAGGATCTACAACCATTGTCTCCATTGGGGGAGCACTTGGAGGTAGAGGTACATAGGGAAAGGGCATTTCAGCGTCATAAAATTTGACTTCCTCTTCCTCTCGGTCAGCACAATCTGGCTCTGACAAATTGTCATCAACCTTTGGCTGTATTTTGGATTCTAACTTACACTTCTTTTTATTTTGAACAAAAAAGACAGCATTCAAGAACAAAAGCAGAAAATTAACACATGTGAGCAGCAAACAAAACCAAAACAGAGAGTTGGATTCAGGTTGACTAATTTCTTGTCCCATTTTCCTTACCTTTCTCAGCGGGGCAGATTCTTGATCACCTTCTTCCGGTAACGTCCCTCCCTGGGTCTCTCGTTCCTGCTGACTCTCGTTGAGTGCCAAACAGTCGCGGCCCGTACTGCCTGGCTTTGTGGGCCAAAATGTTGCGGCCTGCTCCGCTGCACGCTTGGCAGCCACTGTGTCCTGGCCCAAGCTGCCGCTCCGGTCCGAGGGTCAGGGTCTAGCGAGAGAGAGAGTGGAAATAAAGGGGAAGAGACGCAAAGAATGGAGACAAGACAGGAGGTCTGATCAAGTCTTGCTTATTGAAGGGAATTCTGAGCTATTTATAGGCTTTTGCCACGTGCCTTGTAGGCGCGTGCCTTGCAGGTGTTGATATGACGTAATCCTTACAGGCGTCTATAGCGTGGACAGCACGTGCACCGTGTGCCTTGCAGGCTTGGATAGCACGTGCGCCTTACAGGCATGTATGGCGTGGATAGCACGTGGACAGCACGTGAACTGCATGCCTTGCAGGTGTGGCTACCACGTGTGCCTTGCAGCTGGGGGCAATAAACAGCAACGCAAAATATGTGGGATATCAGAGTGTGCTTCAGCTGTTGTAGGCTATTGAAAACCAAATCTCTTATCAGGGTATATGGTTCCAGATGGCTGCAAAGATGATCTAGCCGCTTTCTGCTAAAAGTCGGCTCCCAACAGTGTCCCATCCAGGATTTCATGCAATGTGCAATGTGTCTGCCCTCCTTTCCTTCCTCTTTCTTTCTTTCTTCTTTCTTTCTTTCTTTTTCTTTCTTTCTTCTTTCTTTCTCCCCCTTCCTCCCTTCTTTACTTTCCTTTAAAGAATTATTTATTTATGTACATGAGCATACTGTAGCTGTCTTCAGACACACTAGAAGAGGACATCAGATCCCATTACAGATGGTTGTGAGCCACCATGTGGTTGCTGGGAATTGAACCCAGGACTTCTGGAAGAGCAGTTAGTGATTTTAACCACTGAGCCATCTCTCCAGCCCCTTTCCTCATTTCTATAGTATGAAATTTTCTGAGCAGAAGCTAGAGACATGTATCAGCAGTTAAGAACACTTGTTGCTTTTACAGAGGACCTTAGTTCAGTCTACAGCATACACATGGTGGTTCACAGCTGTTATTCCAGGGAACCTGAAACCTTCTTCTGTTCTGTGCAGGTACAGGCAGACACATGGTAATATACATCCTGCAGGCAAAAACGCATACATCAAATAAAGAAATCTTAAATTAGTTTTTAAAAATCATGAACTAACACATACCATTGGATGTTGTTGGGGACATATGGACAAGGTCTCCCGATGGGCAGTAATGGAAATGTGTACTTCAGCACATTTTTTGACAAAAACAGAGTCCTTCTTACAGCTTTCTTCTCCTCTGGTTGAAACTGAGTCAGATAAGGAAGCAAGGCAGAGAATCCCAGAGTCTTAGTTATCTGTTATTTGACTCTGCTAGTCTTACCCATGTCTTCATTTGTGTAGGATTTGGTGCAGCTTGCTCCACTCAGAGTCAACTGAATCAAGGTGAATCAAGGCAGATCAAGGCGTGCCGTTAAGGCTTTCCTGCATTGACTAAGAGGCTGTCCTATGAGGGTGTGGATTCGGGGGGCTGTAGGGCAGGGCAACCTCTTAGCTCCAGATTTTACCAGGCTTATCCTTCTCTGCTTTCTTTAGTCTAGGAAGCTGATATGCACATTGGAAAATCTCTTTTCTTCTAATCTAGTTCAACACTCAAGTTCAGGAACTTTCTGTGGCTTCTAACTCCTGGTTTCATTATCATTGTAGTTTGACAGTTGCATACTCAGATACATGCAGAGGTTTGGAAAGGAGTGCACTGAGGAACTCACTTTGGAGTGCAGGAGACTGTAACACACTGGGGACCATTTGTTTGGTCCTAGCTGATAGCTGTGGATCAGAACCTGGCTGTTGGTGGCTTTGCAATATAGGCACACTGGTAGGAGCCTTTTCAGGCTTTCCAGAGAATGTGAAATCTCAGGTTTTAAAACGTTGGTGACTAATACAAAATAATTCACTTAACGAAGTCAGAGGTGTGAGTAGCAGATGTAGCTTGAGAGCCCCACTTCCAAGGCTCTGTTTGCAGTCCAGTTCATGTGTATGCCGATAGTCTTCCATGTTGCTTCACTTCCCTGGAAAAGATTAACCGTTTCCTCTTTCATGCTTTGATGTTAACAGTTTGTTGCTTTTCTGGACCTTAGTTCTAATGCCTTTAGTGGCTTCTGAGGCTGGCTTTAATTATGTCATTTAATTATGTCATATAATCCCAGGGTGTCAGAGTGCATGGGCAGAGTCTAGAACTAGTCTAGAGCCTGCTAGGCTGTTTGACCAACAGCCATCTTTTAGAGTGGGTGACATGAAATTGGGGGCTCCCCATACCAATGCCAGTTCGGTTCCAGACTAGGGAGAAGGAAGGTCTAAGAAGGACTCCTTGCTTTTGTTAAGGAGTGTGCTCAGGTACACATTCTCCATGGCTGCCTACGAGGAGACCTTACTCATATGTTTCTAATTACATGCCAGGCATCAAAGTACTTGGGGTGAAAGGGATGAATGTTAGACACAGTCTAGATGGATGGAGTTAGATTCATTCATCCAAAAGCAAGTGGAATAAAGAAGACACCAGTCCACATTCAACAAGAGCAAAGAGCACTCCACACTGCAGGCCAGTAGGAGAAAATCCTAGTGTAGCCAAAGAGGGGAGCCAGCTTTGGGAATTCAGTAGTAGACGCTGAACTGATCCTCACACTGTCAGATTCGCATCTTCACAGATGGCCTGGCATGAGAAATATGAAAGTCGATTGTAGACAATTTATTTATTTATGTATGTATTTATTTACTTTTGTTTTGTTTTGTTTTGAGACAGGGTTTCTCTGTGTAGCCCTGGCTGTCCTGGAACTCACTCTGTAGACCAGGCTGGTCTCGAACTCAGAAATCCGCCTGTCTCTGCTTCCCAAGTGCTGGGATTAAAGGCTTGCACCACCACTGCCTGGCTAGACTAGTTATTTTTAATTACCCTTTCTTATTTAGTTATTTTAAATTTAAAATTATACTTATTGACTGATTTTGTATATGTGTTTAGAAGACAATTTCCGGAATTAGGCATTCTCCTTCCCTTATTGAACTAAGTCCATCCGCTCTAGCAGCAGGTACCTCTACCACGTGAACCATATTGCTGGATTTTTTTTTCTTTTTTGAGACTGGGTCTCTTTATGTAATTCTGACTCTCACAGGCTCTCCCGGAACTTGCTATATATACTAGAACGGCCTAGAACTCACAGAGAGCCACCTGCGTCTACCTTCTTTTTTTTGTTTTGTTTTTTTATTTTGTTTTGTTTTGTTTTGTTTCGAGTCAGGGTTTCTCTGTGTAGTCCTGGCTGTCCTGGAGTCATTGCATCCAGCCTTTAGATGCACAAAAAACTGAAGACACCCTGGTGCCTCTATCTGAAGTTGTATTTGACACTTGGGTACCTATTGGAATCTTTGCCTGTGGCTTGTGAGCCCCCATAGAATTCTCACCCCTATTACAGGTCTGCTGGGTGGGCTGTGGGGTGAGGGAGTGGCTGTTGGAAAGTGGCCAGGGTACTTCACAGGCCCAACAAAGAATTTTTTTTTAAGGGGTTGATTTAGTAATAGGCAGAGGGGAATTCCATTCTAGGATAAATAATAACTTATGCAAGGAATGCCATCGCCCTCTCTGGTAAAGCACAGCATATAATTGCAAGGCCCATTTCCTTTTTCTCTTTGGTTTTTAGCCCTCCAGCTCCTTCAGTAATTATATTGACACCATCCGAGCTCAGGAGCTGACTGAGAGGAGGAGGGGCATGCAGTGTCCAGGCTTGGATGCTAACAGAAGACAGTTTGCCATAAAACTGAAGTAATTAATTGGAATGTGTTAGGGGATTAAACACTAAATAAGAACATATTGGAGCTCTGGCCAGTAGATCCACGTGTTGTTTTGGACATGGCGAAAACCTAACTTCACTGGAGATATAAAATAGTAAATAAGTTTTTTTGTCTTTGAAGAAATAATCTGGTTTTTTTTTTAATTCTTTTTTCTTTTATTGAAAGTAGATTTTTTTTCCCTTACAAAGTATATTCTGATTACAGTCACCCTTCCCTCTACTCTTTCTAGGTTCTCTCCACTAGATCTAACCCCCTTTTGTCATTAGGAAACCAATAGGCAGACAGGCAGTGCAGACCTTTAATCCCAGCACTTGGGAGGCAGGTGGAACTCAGAGTTCAAGGCCAGCCTGGGCCCTGGGCTATATTGAAAGAACAGTCAGAGTTATACTGAGAAATCTTATCTTGACAAAAAAAGGAAACCAATAGACTTCTAAGGGAAGAATAACAGTAATAAAATAAAGCATAATAAGATAAAAACTAACACATTGGAATAAGGCAAACAAACAACTGAAGAAAAGGGCCCAAGAAATGGCACATGAAATGAAGTCCCCCTCATTCATTTGCAGACTTGGAAATTTAATGAAAATGCTGCCGGGTGGTGGTGGTGGCGCACGCCTTTAATCCCGGGACTTGGGAGGCAGAGGCAGGCAGATTTCTGAGTTCGAGGCCAGCCTGGTCTACAGAGTGAGTTCCAGGACAGCCAGGGCTACACAGAGAAACCCTGTCTCGAAACCAGCCCCCCCAAAAGAAAATGCTAATTTAGAATTCATTATAGGTGTGTGTGTATGTGTGGTGTGTGTGTGTATGTATGCAAAAGACCTGTAGGGTTAAAAGAGAAGAAAGAAAAATATATAAAATAAAGAAAAGTAATAGGATGAAGAAGAAGAAGAAGAAGAAGAAGAAGAAGAAGAAGAAGAAGAGAAGAAGAAGAAGAAGAAGAAGAAGAGGCCAGCATTGACAGTATGTTCCATGACAAGATAGTTCCAAAGATGCTGTTAAATTCATTTTCTATTGTCCACCTACTGCTTGGCATGAAGCCTACGACCTGGCTGTTTCCTAACTTTAGAAAATACTGTTGTTACTGTGTAGGTGTTCATATGTGCCATGACACACATGTGGAGGTCAGCATGCTAACTTAGTGGCATCTGTTCATTCCTCCACATTTACCTGGACTCTGAGGACGGAACTTAGATTGTCAGGCTTGTGGGGTAAGCTCCTGTCCTCACTGTACAATTTCACCAGGCCTCTCTGTTACGATGAGGCAGACTCTGATGCAGTCGAGTTTGTGAGCGTCTGCAAAAAGCTGAAGATGTCCTTGGAGTCTCGTCCCTCCTGACAGTGCTTGATACCGTCGACTTGTGGATGACCCAGTGATCTTTGTTGTATCCACAGAAATTTTAATTCCTGGTTTTAGATGGTGGTACAGCCACCCAATCAATGTATTGTTAGACCTTAATGATGCCTGGTTTCTGTTGTCTTCAACTTAGAATTGTGTGTGCTGCTTCCTTTGACTCCAGAAGCCTACCTTTGACAAGGTTTTCTAGTTTTTGAATTTTCTGAGAGGCTTCCTAGACCTGCCTGCCTAAATCAGAAAAGCTCCCTATCTTCTAAAATAGCATGGGTTTGTGTTTTTGAAAATTTTCTTTTAAGTTGTAGTTTTAATGTACCGATGGTTATCCTACACATACACATTTATATATTTTCTTCTCCCTATTTAACATTATATTATAAAATTTGCTGGTGTAGCTGAAGGCAAAATTTTTAAATGGCTATGAAATTCTTTAATGGTGATTGTAATTGTAAAAAAAGTCATTTAACCACTTTATATTAAAAAGTAGTATTTCAGTATTTGCCCATTTCAGAAGCATATAAACTAAAGTCTGGTCAAAAAAAAGTAATGTGTAGATTCCTCCATAGATTTGCTTTGTTAAATAACACTGACATGAACATCTTTTTTCTTTCTCTCTCTTTCTTTCTTTCTCTCTTTCTTTCTTTCATTTATATGAATACACTGTTGCTGTCTTCAGACACACCAGAAGTGGGCATCGGATCCCATTAGAGATGGTTGTGAGCCACCCTATTGTTGCTGGGATTGAACTCAGAACCTCTGGAAGAACAGTCAGTGCTCTTAACCACTGAGCCATTTCTCCAGCCCCTGAGATGAACATCTTTGAGCAGAAATTTTTCTTCAGTACTTGGGATTTTGTTCATAAAATAGAGTCAAAAGTAGAATTACCAAGACAAAAACATTAGCAAGTCTCTGATACACAGTAGTAATGTTAGGGGAAGGAATATGTAGGTATGTGTTCTGTCTCTGGGATATATAAGAATGCTAAGTTAACCTGACTCCCATCGGCACTGACCTTCTTTTTTTTTTTTTTAAAGATTTATTTATTTATGTATATGAGTGTGATGTTTTCAGACATAGGGAATCAGACCCCATTACAGATGGTTCTGAGCCATCATGTGGTGCTGGGAATTGAACTCAGGACCTCTGGCAGAGCAGTCAGTGCTCTTAATCGCTGAGCCATCTCTCCAGCACAGCACTTGACTTCTTATCACCCTACAAACTACACTTCACTGTACTATGTACGTCTTTGATTGATGCTGAGTACAAATATAATAGTCAAACAATGGAAGCATAGTGTAATTGATACTTCAATTAAAAATAGATGCGACATAATGAGTGTGTTTTCCTAAAGGATCTCAAGAAAGAAAAAGCATTTGCTGGTGAGGATAAAAAATGGTGTAGTTGGAATACCTTCAATAAAACTGTTGACAATGGGATTTGCAGATTAGACAGAAGACATATGCTAAGATTATCTTTTTTTTTTTTTTTTTTTTGGTTTTTCGAGACAGGGTTTCTCTGTGTAGTCCTGACTGTCCTGGAACTCACTCTGTAGACCAGGCTGGCCTAGAACTCAGAAATCTGCCTGCCTCTGCCTCCCAAGTGCTTGGATTAAAGGCGTGCGCCACCACCTCCCAGAATTTCTTCTTTATATAAAACCTTAAGTTCGAACCCAGTGGGGAATGCTGGAAGAAGCAGAAGAGTGATTTGTTCCTACTCTTTCACCTACAAAGGGTTTTGAGAGACTGGTATATTTAAATGGCATCATAACCGTAGACCCAGACACACACTGTGGACGAAGATTTCCAACCTTCCTCATGTACATGTGTTAACCAGATGAGTCTCCTTTTTTATGTATTTTCAAGGACTTAAACACAGTCTGGGTGTGTTTCAGAACTCAGCTAGTGACAAGACTTGCTGGCGAATGCCTTTGATCCCAGCACTTGGAAGGCAGAGGCAGCTGGATATTTTTGAGTTCAAGGCTAACCTGGTCTACTTACTGAGTTCTAGGACAGCCAGGACTACACGGAGAGAGACCATTTTTCAAATAACAAAACCAAAATAGAACAAAACCCATATGACACATGATAAATCTGAAGAGGGCAAGAAGAACGTGAGCCATGATTATGTGATAGTCATTGACAAAATGTTCATTCCCTCTTCTCCTCCTTGAGACAATGTCTCTTAAGTGCTCTAGGCTGTCTTAGACACTTCTATGAAGTGAAGGATGTCCTCCAACTTGTTATACTTCAGTGCTGGAATTATCAGTGTGTACACTTGGCTCTGTTTTCTTTTTCCTTTTTCTTTCTTTCTTTTTTTCTTTCCTTCCTTTCTTCCTCTCTTTATTTCTTCCCTTCTTTATTTCCTTCCCTTCTTTCTCTCCATCTCCTTCCCTTTCTTCCCCCTTTTCTTCCTTTCTTTGTCCCACCCCCCCCCCTTTGGTTTATTGAGATAGGATTTCTCTGGGCAGCCCTAGCTGTCCTAAAACTCACACTCTGTAGACCAGGTGGGCCTTGAACTCAGAGATCTGCCTATCTCTGCCTCCCTAGTGATGAAATTAAAGGCACGTGCCACCACTGCTCAGCTTTATTTTTCTTTCTTAAAGCTGAGTTTCCCTTAAGGATGAACATACCTAGTAACTAACCTTGAGTTCCTGAAAGACCAAATAAATGGCCACAGTTGGAGCAGGCAGAAGAGGTGGATGTCAAGGTAGAGTAGGAGACTCTGATTTGCTGTTGAAAGAAACAGCGTATGCAGGAACTCACAGGAAACCACTGCTAACAACCCATTCAGCCAATACTATTAACATTAGCAATGGGCGAATCAGGCAGTGCAATGGTAGGATTCTAACAAAAGCTTGGGGTAAAGTTTGAGCTTTCCTAGAGGGAAGTCAACAGCAGTATCTATCCTCGAGAATTCTTGAGACAACTGACTTAGAAAATAACTCCTCTGAAATGCTTACAGTGTTTGCTACAGAGTAAGTGATATTTGTTAATTCTTAGTACTTATATGCTTCCATGTTTCTTTCAGTAGCTGTTTCCTTAGCCCCATCTGTACCCTATTAGGTTAGTTGACATATCTTTAGATAACCCAAAGAAAGGATAGAATAAAATGCAGAGGCAGCATTTTTAGATGTAAACTTTCTTGCCACCAAATGCATTTATGAATAATAACCCTAGAGAAGCCAGATGTGGTGGGACAAAAAGGCAGAGGTAGGTGGATTTCTGTGAGCTTATGCCAACTTGGTGTATATAATAAGACCCTTTCTCAAAAAAAAAAAAAAAAAAAAAAAAAAAAAGTCCCTTGTGAGATGGGATAGTGAAACTAACTATGTGGCTTATCTGAGTCAGTTTAGAATAAAGGTATCCACTGAGAAAACAGAATAAGAAGAATCCCAAAAGATGTTTGAGTTGATCCCCAGGACTCACATGGTGGAAAGAGGAAGTCTACTTTAGAGACTGTCATGCCATGGTGCATGCATGTATGCGTGAGCATGTGGACATGTACCTTCCCCCCACCATGAGCAAGCCTGAAGAGACCTTGTTTACCACAACAAGGTCAAGTGACAGGATCTAGGTAGAGTTACCTACCTTGGCAGCCCAGAACACAGAAGCAGAACTGCCCCTGGGCTTGCCTTGAGACATCTCTGGCTGTGGGGTTGTGGGTTGGGTCTTCCCCTTTAAATTGAGAGCTGAACATTAAAGTTTGGGGCCTTGATCAGAAAAAAAAACAAAAAACAAAAACAAAAAAAACAATTGTGGCACAATATGGGTCTACTGACCCCTTCACACAAGCTTTATTGGATACTGTGGTAGAAGCAAATTTAATGCCCAAATATTGGAAAACTATATACTATATGTAAGGCTACTTTGTCAGGAGAAGATTACTTGCCTTGGAGCTCAAAATGGCATGATACCAGTAAGAAAATCGCCATGATGATTGCCCAGGTAGGCAATGTAGATTGGGATCTTAACATGTTTCTATGAGAAGGTTAATATGAAGGTAATGCTAATCAGGTTAAACTGCCTGCAGGAGTGTATACATAGATTGCAATGGTTGCCTGCTGTGCTTGAAATCAATTACCTACTAAAGGGGATCTTAGTGGAAATTTATTCAGTATTAAACAGGGTTCTGAGGAACCATTCCAGAAATTCGTGGACAGGCTGCTGAAAGCAGCTGGTAGAATTTTTGGAGATCCTCAAACAGGAATTCCTTTTGTTACTCATTTGGCTTATGAGAATGCTAATGCAGACTGTTGCACAAAGCAAAGACAGACTTACATGGAGACATTTGTCTTTGTGCTAAAATTGGGCCCCCTTACAATCAGGGTCTGTCCATGGCTGCTGCCTTTCAAGGGACCACTGTACAAGCAATGCTTGCACAGAGCCGTAAAGGTAAAAGATGTTTTAAAATGTGGAGATTCAAGCCATTTTTAAAATGACTGTCCCAAAAACAGGCACAAGCAAATAATCCGGTCACATGACAGAAATTTGTCCTTGGTGCAGGAAAGATAATCTCTGGGCCAGGCCTCAGGATATAGGCCAAGATTAAAAACATTTACATTTGAATTAAGTTGATATACAATGAGTGCAGCAGAAGCTTGTGTGACAAATACTCTTTTTGCCTCTGTCATCCTGACCAGCCCCTTGAAGGGTCTTTTCTGGAATTTGTTTATTGTCTTGTTTGTTCCTTGGAAGGGTCAGCCTCAGGCCCGAAGACATTTACAACAGTCTTCAGGGCCAAGAGTTGTAATGATTATGCTGGAGAAATTTAAATAATGGCTGCTTCCCCCATGGCATTTTAACTACCTGCTGGAAAAAGAATTATTCAACTTGTTTTGGTTCCTTTGCATATGCTTCCTCCCAAATTATTTAGAAAGAGAAAGGACAAGATGGGTTTGGTTCCTCTAATATATATTGGGTTCAGTCTAGCAAGAGACCCAATCTTAAGTTATGTAACAATTATTAGAAGATTGCCTTCAGCTTGGCATTCATCTGATACTCTCACTCAGCTAAAAAAGATTGGTTATTGAATTAATCCAAAACAAAGTTCAAACTTAAGATTTATAAAACTAATGGGGCATTACAGCCTGACTTGCCTACTCCAGCTGTCATTTCAGCAAATACGTATATAATTATTACAGATCTAGAAGATTGTTTTTATACCATTCCTTTACTTTCCTGGTAATTGAGAATCCATGGTTCTCATATTATTGGAAAGGTTTGCCTCAAAATGGTTAATTGCCTTACTATATATATATATATATATATATATATATAGTTACTTTGATATAAGAAATTAAGAGTTTTGAATTGTTTAGTGTATGTTATTCCTTGTATGATTTTATTAGCTGAACTCTCTAAAGAAGTTTTTCTGCAAGCTTTTGCTCTAATATAACAAGCTTTAAAATTTTGGAGTACTAGTTGCTCCAGAAAAGATTCAAAGGCAATATCTTTTCAATATTTGAGACCTCAGTTATATCCCAAATAGATTGTGGCACAGAAAATTCTAATAAAAGATAGTTAGGGCTGGAGAGATGGCTCATCCGTTAAAGGCTAGGCTCACAACCAAAAATATGAGTTTGGTTCCCAGTAATCACATGGTGGCTCACAACCATTTTTGGTGGGATCTAGTGTCTTCTTCTGGCTTGTACATGCAAACAGGAAATGGTTTGCTTTTAATTTGATTTGTGTTTACTGATGTTCGAAAGTTAAGAGATATTATTTGGCTAAAACCTCATCTTAAACTTACCATAAGAGGATATGAACCTCTGCTTGATATTCTCAAGGGAGATACAAGTCCTAATTCCCCTTGACAATCAACTAAAGGAAAAATAGCTTTGCGGAAAGTAGAGTAAGCTGTTAGTTATCAACAGACAAATTATATAGACTATGAAAATTGTTGGCTGTTTGTGTTATTATTACTCATATGCCCACAGCAGCCCTTTGGCAAAAGAAACCATTAATGTAGATTCATCCTTCTTCATCTACAAGTAAAGTTTGTGTTAATAAAAGATTGTAAAATAGAATCCTAAAAACATTTTCAATAAAATGTTTATTCCTTATTCCAAATAACAAATTGGTTATTGAAAAATGATATTTGGTCTATTATGGCAAGCATTTTAAGCAAATTTGGTGATCCCTATCCAATAGATAAGTTGTTACAGGTTTTCTCTGCATGCTTTTATATTTCCTGGAATTTACTACGCATGCAGCCCATAGAAAAGACATTTGCTGTATTTACTGCATTTACAGATGCCTCATCTACTGAGAAGGCAGTATATGTAATTAGATCACATATTTATATCACATGTTTATTTTCTTGAGTTTCCCCTACTTGAGCACAAATAATTAAATTATGTGTTGTAGCCACTGTTTAAAATACTAGAAAATCAAGCTTTCAATTTTTATACTTATAGCCAGTAAATGGCTCATAATTTATAATTGCTTAAAATTGTTCCTTTTTTAGATATTGCTAATTCTCAAATTTTATAGTTATTTATAAAAATACAGCTTAATTTTAAAAACATGTACTGTTTCTTAACTTTATAAAACATTTAAAAGCTCACTGGATTGCCTGAACCCCAGGACAATGCCAGAGCAGATTTGTATACTAGACAGATTATAGGCCTCACAAATAATTGGCCATACTATCTTATTCTTTACAACATCAAAATAGTAATAGCTTGATACAATAATTTGGCATTTCTAAAAAGTGTGCAAGTTAAATTGCAAAAACTTGTTTTCAGTATTCTCAATTTTTTTTTTCTTCATAATGGTGTTAAACCTTGAGGATGTATGTAATCAATTTTGGCAAATATATGTTACTCATCTTGATTTTAAAAATTAAAATATGTACATGTGACTTGACACTTTTTAGACTTTTTAGTTGCAACTACTTTAACAAGAGAAGCAACTAAAAATGTAATTAGTTATTGCCTATATTATTTTCCTGTGCTTGGTGTTCCGTACCAGACTAAGACAGGTAATGGAACTGGCTATTGCAGTTATTTGACTACAGTCAAACATTTGAGAGGTTTTGTTGACAAGTTTATTACCAAGATTCCTTATTATCCTCAAAGACAAAAAATTGTGAAAAAGAGGTTATGAGACTTTAATATCTTTATAACTCTCTGAGTGTGGGAAAAGCAACTATTGGTGCTTCCCTGATTTTACAAAAACTCTAAAAGGTTGGCTTTTTAAACTAAAAGGGGGGGGAGAATTATACCCTCCAAGGTCATCAAAAGCACATCTTGCTTTTGTGTTATTTCTTTTAAATTTTCTGCAAACTGATGTTAAAGGTCAGTCTGCATCAGATCGCCACTGGCATCCAGTCACTTCCAAGGTCTAATGGAGAGACCCCCTAACTAATTCTTGAAATGGTCCTGACCCTGTCTTAATTTGGGATTGTGGATCAGTCTGTATTTTTTCAGAAAAAGAAAATGGAGCCTGATGGCTGCCTGAAAGATTGGTCATCAAGTGGACACAGATCTTGAGCCTAATAATTATGATTCTGATGATGAAGAATCTGATAACAAAATTTAGTCAGACACATTATCATGTGTTAGCCATGGAGGACCCAAGACTCTAGATAAGGTTGTTACTCTATCCAGGGTGTTCCCAAGTCTCATCTCCACCCAACCTAAAAGAGGGGACTTCTGCGCCTAGACCAAGCAGAGAGGGGCCAACCAGAACCCCCTCTGTCTGGCAGTCTGAATTCTTGCTAAGGCTGCGAGGCTAAGCATTGCAAGGGAATATAAATAAAAGTTAAAAATATGTTTTTGGGTTCCCTGAGGGACAAGCCTGACTGCATAGGGGTTGATGTCAAAAGTATCCCCTCTCCAGGAAAAAGACATCGGGATGGGTATGGCCTTCATGCCTTACTGGACAACGACAGGAGGACTGGAGACATTACAAGGTCCCCTTTAATTATTGGAGGTCAGGCCTCTATCCCCGCCTGGGTAAGATTAGAATTGCCATGGTCCTTCTATACTTGGAGTAGAGAGGAGAGGTCAGGGACAGCCCTGCTTAACACTGAAGGCCTAAAATCAGCTATAAGCCTAAAATTCAGCAATAGGCCTGGCTTACTTGCCTGCTCTAAGTCTTGGGTCTCCATGGAAAAACACTGAAACAGAGGGCTATACTTGGCTTGGATAATCATGTTGCTGTTAACTTTTGAACTTTGTGTCTCAAGCAGATAAGTTACCTTCACACAAAGATCTCTCCCAACAAGCCCGAGTACTCGGTACCCCAGATAGGATGAAATCATGTACCCAACACAGCTGCTTCTACTGGACCTGTTCCTCCTGACCTATCCTCATATGGGCTTCATAAACCCTGGACAGCAGGACACAGCCAACTCTCCTGCATCCCCCATACCCTTTCTTCTAGGTTCCCCCTAGAGACACGTCACCCCCAATGTCAGCAGGAAGTAGCCAGATATCACGACAATGACCCTATTCCTGTTTCACCTCTCTCTTTTCTTTTTAAGTTAACCAAAACAGGGGAAACTGTACCTTCCCCCCACCATGAGCAAGCCTGAAGAGACCTTGTTTACCACAACAAGGTCAAGTGACAGGATCTAGGTGGAGTTACCCACCTTGGCTGCCCAGAACACAGAAGCAGAACTGCCCCTGGGCTTGCCTTGAGACATCTCCGGCCACGACATGGAACGGACTATGGATTGTCCCACCCATCTGAAACCAGGAAGGGTTGTGGGTTGGGTCTTCCCCTTTAAATTGAGAGCTGAACATTAAAGCTTGGGGCCTTGATCAGAGAACTTTGTCTTGGCCTCATCTCTTCTCACCCTCCTTCCCCTTTCATTCCCAGCTCCCCTTTCAGGTGAACCCAGTTGACTTGTGGCCATGGGCGGCTACATGGACACAATAAATAAATGTATTAAAACTCTGAAAACAAAACAAAATGAATTCTTCCTGGTGGGAACAGTGAAAATCAGGTTCTTTATTCTTGTCTATAATGAACGAGGCACAGCACAGCAAGGCCAGAGCATAAGCACTGTCCTACTGTTTCTTACTGGAACATCACCATTTCTTTACTGTTTAAGATCAATATGAGAATCTCTGTCATAAAAGAAAGAACAGATCCACCTGTCAGCATTTGGGCTTTGTCTCTGGGGATTGGGTAATGCTGAGCTGAACGAGCTGTAGAGGATGGGTCATAAAGCAAGGTGCCTGAATTAGCAGGTCACCCTCTGTGAGTAAATCGTCTATGTATTTCCTTGGCTGCTCACACAGAAGTTTTGTGTGTCTGAAGTGACCCCATGCATCACTTGTCCTGTGATAAAAAAAGAAGCGAAGAAAAGAGGAAACAAAGAAAGAGGATGGAAGGGAAAGGAAAGGAGTTGCCTAGAAGCTGAGGGGAATGACCAAAGATCTGCTTGTGCTCCAGCTAGTGTTCCAGGGATGTTACTGACAAATCTTCAGATCAGATACTAGATCTGTATCTG
The DNA here is from genome assembly GCF_011762505.2 of Arvicanthis niloticus. Taxonomy (NCBI): domain Eukaryota; kingdom Metazoa; phylum Chordata; class Mammalia; order Rodentia; family Muridae; genus Arvicanthis; species Arvicanthis niloticus. Next base: position 22,241 of record NW_023045967.1, read on the forward strand.
ATCTAGTATAGTGTAGTGGAAGCCAGTTCTCGAAGTGGCTCACAGTGCACAAGTGCTCCATGGCATGGCCTGTGTTAAGAGCCTGGTGCCTTCATTCATTTTAATTCTGCAGGCTGCTCTGTGTCATGATCCAGCCATGTCCATAGCACAGGTCCCTATTTACTTGTTGGACACTTTGTGATGAACAGGATTTAAAGATCTGGTCTGACATTTCGATACAAGTATACACTATTGTTTGTTTACTTTTGGAGATAGGATTTCTCTATGTGGTTTGGTCCTGGCTGTACTGAAATTTTCTCTGTAGACCAGGCTGGCCTGGAACTCAGAGTCCACTAGACTCCACAGTGCTGGTATTAAAGGCAGTAGGCCACCATGCCCAGCTACAGGTATATATATACACACACACATACACACACACACACACACACACACATATATATATATACATCATCTACATATACATCATATACATATACATTTATGCTTGTTAATCAAATTCAAGGTAGTGATGAGATGGGGAGTGCCACAGTGGAGAAGAACACGTGCTCTGCTAGCAGAAGAACAATGCTCTACTCAATAATAACTTGGTCAAGGAAGAAATAAAGAAAAAAAATTAGAGACTTTTTCAAATTTAATGGAAATGAAGGATCTTCATACCAAAATTTATGGGACACAATGAAAGCAGTGCTAAGAGGAAAACTCATAGCTCTAAGTGCCTACAAAAGGAAACTGGAGAGAGCATACACTAGCAACTTGACAGGACACCTGAAAGCTCTAGAACAAAAACAAACAAATACATCCAATAGGAGTAGGCTGCAGGAAATAATCAAACTCAGGGCTGAAATCAACCAAGAAAAAAACAAAAAGAACTATACAAAGTATCAACAAAACCAGGAGCTGGTTCTTTGAGAAAATCAACAAGATAGATAAACCCTTAGCGAGACTAATCAGAGGGCACAGAGACAGTATCCAAATTAATAAAATTAGAACTGAAAAGGGAAACATAACAACTGAAACTGAGGAAATTCAAAAAAAAATCATCAGATCCCACTACAAAAGCCTATACTCAACAAAACTGGGAAACCTGGATGAAATAGACAATTTTCTAGACAGATACCAGGTACCAAAGTTAAATCAGGAGCAAATAAACAATCTAAACAGTCCCATAACCACTAAAGAAATAGTCATTAAAATAAATAGCCATTAAATAATACATAAAATAATAAATAAATAAATAAATAAATAAATAATAAAAAATAAATAGTCATTAAAAGTCTCCCCACCAAAAAAATCCCAGGACCAGACGGTTTTAGTGAAGAATTCTATCAGACCTTCAAAAAAGACCTAACACCAATTCTTTTCAAACTATTCCACAGAATAGAAACAGAAGGAACAATACCCAATTCGTTCTATGAAGCCACAATTATGCTCATACCTAAACCACACAAAGACAAAACAAAAAAGAAAACTTCAGACCAATCTTCCTTATGAATATCTATGCAAAAATACTCAATAAAGTTCTTGCAAACCGAATTCAAGACCACATCAAAACAATCATCTAACGTGATCAAGTAAGCTTTATCCCAGGAATGCAGGGATATTTTGTTTTGTTTTGTTTTTTTTCGAGACAGGGTTTCTCTGTATAGCTCTGGCCATCCTGGAACTCACTCTGTAGACCAGGCTGGCCTTGAACTCAGAAATCCGCCTGCCTCTGCCTCCCAAGTGCTGGGATTTTTTTTTTGGCTTTTCGAGACAAGGTTTCTCTGTATAGCCCTGGCTGTCCTGGAACTCACTCTGTAGACCAGGCTGGCCTTGAACTCAGAAATCCGCCTGCCTCTGCCTCCCAAGTGCTGGGATTAAAGGTGTGCACCACCACTGCCTGGCGGGATTGTTGTATATTTGGAGATCCATAAACACAATCCACTATATAAACAAACTCAAAGGGAAAAAAAAAAAACACATGATCATTTCACTAGATGCTGAAAAAGCATTGGACAAAATTCAATATCCCTTCATGGTAAAAGTCCTGGAAAGATCAGAAATTTAAGGCCCATACCTAAACATAGTAAAAGCAATATACAAGCAAGCCAGTAGCCAACATCAAACCTAAATGGAGAGAAACTTGAAGCAATCAAGTTCAGGGACTAGGCAAGGCTGCCCACTCTCACCTTACCTATTCAATATAGTACTAGAAGTCCTAGCTAGAGCAATTAGACAACAAAAGGAAGTCAAAGGGATACAGATAGGAAAGGAAGAAGTCAAAATTTCACTATTTGCAGATGATATAATAGTATACTTTAAGTGAACCTAAAACTTCCACCAGAGAACTCCTAAACCTGATAAACAACTTTAGCAACGTGGCTGGATATAAAATCAACTCAAACAAATCAGTAGCCTTCCTCTACTCAAAGTATAAACAGGCTGAGAAAGAAATTAGGGAAATGATACCCTTCACAATAGCCACAAATAAAATAAAATATCTTGGAGTGAATCTAACCAAGCAAGTGAAAGATCTGTATGACAAGAACTTCAAGTCTCTGAAGAAAAGAAATTGAAGAAGATCTCAGAAGATGAAATGATCTCCCATGCTGCTGGATTGGCAGGATTTAACTTAGTAAAAAGGGCCATCCTGCCAAAAGCAATCTACAGATTCAATGCAATACCCATCAAAATTCCAAATCAACTCTTCATAGAGATAGAAAGAGCAATTTGCAAATTCATTTGGAATAACAAAAAACCTAGGATTAGGGAGAACTATTCTCAACAATAAAAGAACTTCTGGGCGAATCACCTCCCTGACCTCAAACTGTACTACAGAGCAGCAGTGATAAAAACTGTATGGTATTGGTACAGAGACAGGCAGGAAGATCAATGGAATAGAATTGAAGACCCAGAAATGAACCCACACACCTATAGTCACTTGATCTTTGACAAGGGAGGTAAAACCATCCAGTGGAAAAAGGACAGCATTTTTAACAAGTGGTGCTGGCTCAACTGGAGGACAACATGTAGAAGGATGCAAATCAATCCATTCTTATCCCCTTGTACAAAGCTCAACTCCAAGTGAATAAAGGACCTTCACATAAAGCCAGATACACTGAAACTAATAGAAGAGAAGGTGGGGAAGACCCTGGAATACCTAGGCACAGGGGAAAAGTTCCTGAACAGAACACCAATGGCTTATGCTCTAAGATCAAAAATCGACAAATGGGACCTCATCAAATTGCAAAGCTTCTATAAGGCAAAGGACACTGTCAACAAGACAAAATGGCAACCAACAGATTTGGAAAAGATCATTACCAATCCTACGTCTGATAGAGGGCTAATATCGAATATATACAAAGAACTCAAGAAATTAGATGCCAAACAACAAAATAACCCCATTAAAAAAATGGGGTACAAAGCTAAACAAGAATTCTCAACTGAGGAAACACGAATGGCCGAGAAGCACCTAAGAAATGTTCAACATCCTTAGTCATCAGAGGAATGCAAATCAAAACAACACTGAGATACACCTGACACCAGTCAGAATAGCTAAGATCAAAATTCAGGTGATAGTAGATGCTGGTGAGGATGTGAAGAAAGAGGAACACTCCTTCATTGTTGGTGGGGTTGCAAACTGCTACAACCACTCTGGAGGTCAGTCTGGCGTTTCCTCAGAAAATTGGTCATAGGACCCAGATGCCCTTCAACAGAGGAATGGATACAGAAAATGTGGTACATTTACACAATGGAATATTATGCAGCTATTAAAAATAATGAATTTGAGAAATTCTTAGGTAAAGGGATGGAACTAGAAAATATCATCCTGAGTGAGGTAACCCAATCACAAAAGAACACACATGGTATTTACTCACTGATAAGTGGAGATTAGCCCAAAAGTTTGAAACAACAAAGATTCAACTACCAGGTGACACAAAGCTCGTGAAGAAGAAAGAACAAGTGAGGATGCCTAGGTCTTTCTTAGAAGGAGTAACTAAATACTCAAGGGAGCAAATATGGAGACAAAATGGTGGGACAGAATCTGAAGGAGAGGTTATATGGAGACCATTCCACCTGGGTATTCATTCCATGTGCAGTCACCAAAAATATGGATGTCAGGAAGGGAAAGCTGACAGCAGCCTGATAAGGCTGTCTCCTTAGAGGTCCCCCAGAGTTTGACATACCCAGAGGCAGATACTCACAGCTAACCATTAATCTGATCAAAGGTTCCGAATGGAGAAGTTAGAGAGTAAACTGAAGGAGCTTAAAGGGTTGGTGGCCTCATGAGGAGAGCAACAATACCAATCAGCCAGAGCTCCCCAGGGTCTAAACCACCAGCCTAGGAACACATATGGAGAGCCACATGACTCCAGCTGTACATGTAGAGGATGGCCTTGTGGGCATAGGTGGGAGATAAGGTCATGGTACCTTGAAGGCTGAGCACTGAGTGGGGGGGAGGGGGGAATCTGAAGGTGGGGAGGGGAATTTGGGGTGTAAATGGGTAAACACCCTCATAGAAGCAGGAGGAGGGGGGATGGGATAAGGGGTTTCCTGGGTGGTGGGGGGAAATGCGGTAAGGGGATAAAATTTGAAATGTAAATATAATATCCAATAAAAGAGGGGGAAAAAAAGACAAGCGGTTTAGAACCAACATCCTAATAAAGTGTCAGCCCTCTTAAAAAAAACTATCTTGAGACTAAAATTTGTTTGGAGAATTGTATATTGCAGAATGATCAGCCAAGGTGTAATCTACTCAACAAGCAAGCTGGCAGACCTGCTCAAACCTCTGAGGTTCCGGGAATTCCATCTGGAGGCAGTGAAGACACAGCATCAGAGGATGTCAATTTGCTCTTCCCCCCACTCCTCTTCTAATATCTCAACACCCATATTCAGCTGAAGAAGCTAATGAAGAGTCAGCACCCCTATTCCCTGAGCTTGGGACTAAGGTGGTAAATGTTGGGCTGTCTTTCTAGGGAAAAGTAGTGGTTTTGTGGGAATAGAGAGGATTAGCTAGGGTTTATTGCATAGCCATAACCTATTAGTAGAAATCTGTATAATTAGTATCAAGATGAAGATATAAATTCTTAAACAGCACCAATTTACTTTGATTACAAATTTGAAGGTTTTCATTGGTACTAGCTTCTTATGGATATAAGAGTGAGATGAATATTGTTACCCTCATAAGCATTGTACCAGTATAACACACTTAGGAATACAAGGCTTAGACCCAGTCCTTCTTTAACTTTTTTTTAACTGATTTGAGATGGTCAGCCTGTGAGTTAAGGGATTACAGCAAATTCATGGGTTGGAGTTTATTGTTAGGGTGTTTTTTATGTTTTATTTAGAAATAGCTGAGTGGAGTTAACAGGCAACACTCCAGATTACCTTACATGGATAGTTGGTTTTCAAAACATCAGAAATCCATAGAATTGACATGACAAACATTTCTGTATTAATGTTCATTTTGATTAGAGACCTGTCTGCTCCTGACAGCTTTCTATATTGAATTCTAAGAAGAAATTGAGCATCTTTGGAGTTACTCCAGTTGTGGTGAGACAGCCACTAGACAAGAATTGCCTCTTCCCATCTACAGACAAATTACTGTCCAGAAAAGGACACACTTGCAGAATAGTCAACTGATTATATCTGCCTAGACAGAATAATCAGCCCTTAATAATTCTGCATCACTAAGGTTGGTCAGATGATCCTGGGCCAGAAGGCAGAAGAACAGATGCTCCAACGTTTTGTAGTATAGGGAGTGTCCAGGTGTTCAGAGGTCTCTATAAATTGGCTAAGTTTTAGAAGCTATGCTTTGTGCTTCCCACAATTATAGTTAACTCAGTCATTCTGGATTTCTGATGGGGTTGAAAACTTATAGCCTCATAGCCAATCCTGGCTATTTACCTTGAGAGAAAAGATTTGAGTGGATGTTCGTCAGCTGACATTCATCCTAAAGCCAAGGAAAAAGCCAGGTTCAGAACAAAGTGTTTTAGTTAGGAGAGATGACAGAGGTTCTGGTTAGTCAACAAAATGATGGACTGGGTATGAGGACTATCTTGTACCTCACAGATACAAATTGGCATAATTATGCTCTAATTGTATCTTGAGAGAAAAGTTTCGTTTTAACAGGAAGAGTGATATGTAGGAGGAGCTAAGGTGGGAGAAGTATTGAGAGGAAGAGAAGGAGTAAGGAGAGGAGAAGCTAGGTGATGAACGAGAGAAAGAGGGGGAGACAGGGAAGCAGATGTTCATGTATCTCCACCAGTCAAAGATAGTTGATATATCTAGGTTGGGTAGTGGGTTACAACTCTGATTGAGCATTACCAAACTTATAAAGCCTATGATTAACATTTAAAAAAAATGTATATGTGCAAAAAGGAAAAGGGGGAATGGGATATGGGTTTTCTAAGGGGGGGGAATGGGGAAAGGGGATGGCATCTGAAGTGTAAATAAAATATCTTAAAAAAAATAATAATGCCTAACATGGTACAGTTCTCCTTTGTCCAACTTCATATCCATAAGTTTAGGTGGATGGAATCTGGCCCTAATGTAACCATTCCTTTAATTCCATTTAATATAATTGATCACAGAATTTAGCTTCATTCAACTTCATGGTTAGATTTTCTCTTTTGACCTAACATTTTATATTTATTTTCTTTCTAAGATTACTATGCTTGCTCAAAACAATCATCATGAGACTAAACACAGGTCAAAGGCTTTGCTGGCTTCACTGACACCTCCTTTTTCAATTCAATGAACATCAACCTCTTTACCTTATCTTCAAGGACACTCTACAAACAAGGGCAAAATGCAGCAACATTCTTCTGCAAAACATCATAAAAACTATACACAAAGTTCAAATCACCCTCAGTACATATGTGTTTCATATTCCTACAAGGATGGCCCAGTAAGTTCCACTTAATGCATATACAGATCCAAAGTCTACAAATTCACGTTGCTCCATAAAACAAAACAAAATAACACAGTCAGGCCTATCATAGCAATACTTAAGTCTGGGGGAAAAACTTCTGTCTTAGATAGAACATCCATTGCTAAGAAGAGACACTGTAACCAAGGCAACTGTGTTAAAGGCTAATCGTTAATTGGGCCTGGCTTACACTTTCCAATGTTTAGTCCATTGCCATCATAGCAGGAAGAATGTCAGCATGCAGTCAGCCATGAGCTGGAGAAGGAGCTGAGAGTTCTGCATCCTCATGAGAAGGCATTCAAGAAGAGACTGTCTTCCAGCCAAGTGGTAGGAGGGTCTGGTTTGTACTGGCCTGAGCTCCAAAGATCACCGCCATAGTAATTCAATGCCTTCAAAAAAGTAACATCTGCCACAAGGCACATCTCTTAATATTGCCACTTCTTAGGGTCAAGCATATTTAAATCACCAGAGTTTATTTCTACTATACTTTCTTGTATCTTTATAGAAGACTAAACTCTTTAGTAAGTAATCAATCTATTAAGGCCTTTGTGTATCACAGTAGTGTTTGAGCACCTTCAATAATATCAAAAGTAATCTGTGACTGCAAATAAGTTATATGATCTTACCCAACACACTGACATTGTGTTTCTCAAGGTTATTTATTATGAGAAAAAATGTGACAAGAGTCAACAATCATTTCAAACTTTACAGAGATATGCACAGGCTTTACCTCATTCATTACATTTGTTAAGGTTTCTCTAATGCATGTGTTCCTTTAAGTGTTTGGAGAGTACAGTGACATTCAAAGGCTTTATCACATTGACTACATTCATAAGGTTTCACTCTGCACATTTTCTTTTGTGTATTCAGAGATGACTGTGTCCTGGAAAGGCTTTACCTCATTCATGACATTCAGTTTCTCTCCAGTATGTGTTCTTTTATGTGTTGGGTGATGACTGTGTTGTGCTAGGGCTTAACACCTTGATTACATTTAGTGACTCTTTTAAATGTGTTCTATTATGTAGTCACAGATAAAAGTGAATTGCCAAGGTTTGACCATAGTGATTACGTTAATAAGGGTTCTCTCCACTGTGATTTCTGTTGTGTTAATATTCAAGCAGGTTTATCTCTTGCATGTAATCATTCCTGTCACTGCAGATGACTGAACTGGCAAATGCTTTACCACATTGATTACATTGATAAGGTTTCTCTCCTGTACATGATTTTTTTTATAATAATAGAGATTCTAAGGTTCTGAAAAGTCTTTACCACACTGATTACATTCGTGATGTGTCTTTCCAGTATGAAATCATTAATGTTTTCTAGACTAGTGGGACATGCAAATGCTTTAGCACATTGATTACATTCATATTTTTTCTCCAATATGGTTTCTTGTATGTATTAGGAAGAAAAAACCTTATGGAAAGGCTTTACCATGTTGATTACATTCATGAGGTTTCTCTCCCGTATGTGTTCTTTTATGATATTGGAGACTACTGTGTCGTGAAAAGGCTTTACCACATTGATTACATTCATGAGGCTTCTCTCCAGTATGTGTTCTTTTATGATATTGGAGATGACTGTGACATGAAAAGGCTTTACCACATTGATTACATTCATAAGGTTTCTCTCCAGTATGTGTTCTTTTATGATATTGGAGACCACTGTGACATGAAAAGGCTTTACCACATTGATTACATTCATAAGGTCTCTCCCCAGTATGTGCTCTTTTATGATATTGGAGACCACTGTGACATGAAAAGCTTTTACCACATTGATTACATTCATAGGGTTTCTCTCCAGTATGTGTACTTTTATGTCTTTGGAGATTACTAGGACATGAAAAGGCTTTACCACATTGACTACATTGATAAGGTTTCTCTCCAGTATGTGTTCTTGTATGTCTTTGGAGATTACTGTGACATGAAAAGGCTTTACCACATTGATTACATTGATAAGGTTTCTCTCCAGTATGTGTTCTTTTATGTCTTTTGAGATGACTGTGACATGAAAAGGCTTTACCACATTGATTACATTCATAAGGTTTCTCTCCAGTATGACTTCTTTCATGCCTGCAACAATAATGGACACATGTGAAAGCTTTACCACATTCATTAGCCTGATCAATCATTTTATCAATATGAATAAATTATGCAGTTGGTGTAATAATAAAGAACACTCAGATCTTAAGGTTTTATCACTTTGATGTTCACGGTTGTACTTGCTCACTGTGTGTTGCTTTACCTCTTTGAAAATACCTGTGATAATAAGAGCAGTTATTACATGGCTCACATTTATAACATCCTTTTTCTATATAAGATTTCTATAAGATATATTTCACATGTCTGAAGATATCAGGGCATTTAAACACTGATTGCTTTCTTAGTTTTTCCTGTAGTGTGAATCATACCACTGTATCACCGTGAGCCAGGATAAACAGAAGAATTTCCAAACTTCTAGTACTCAAAGAGATTTTCTGCAGTGTGACTTTGGGGATGTTCCTAGTAAAGTCAGAAAACCAATGAATTGCAAATGTCTATCTTATTCAGAAAGTCTACCAAAGGCAGAATACTACATATCTTGTCATTGTTCTGATGTAGATAGAGGTATGTTGTTTCTATTAGTATCTCTGTGCTCACATGGTTTCATCCATTCTGACAATAGATACACCCATTAAAAAGAAGAACAAATGAAAGGTTTCCACATTGAATGCACACTCATTGACTTTTTGTTCATTTTAGACATGATTAATGTTTTTCCACGACAACATTCTTGACTCTAATAAACTGACCTCGCTATAAACTTAAAAGTTTCAGTACAAGTATATGAGTATCACCAACTTTATCATGGAGTGTCTGCTTAATAGAAAGTTATGGATACATGTTTATCACTATTCAGTGTGCAACATCTAAATATTATGAACTATACAAATTGGTAGTTCCACAACATAGCTCTAATGGAGATACAAATCAAATAAAGGAATCTCTTAAGGCATTGTTTCCTTCTCTTCATTCTTACAGAAATGCCTTGCAAACACAAATCAGATAACTGACATTGAGGTACATAGTTTTGGGAGAATATTATAATCATAGCTGCAATAAAATGACTGATATTTTACACACTTGCTTTCCTTTAGAGCTTTCTGATCATATTAAACTTTCCTCACAGGCATATTTGTATTAGCTTAAGCATTAAAATTACCTTTCATGACTTCTAGAAGTTTGATATTGTTCTTCAGTATGATGGACTTCCAAATTATAGCCTGAAACCAAGGTACCAGAAAATGAATGATATGGTATTGGAATTAGGCAAAATTCAAGTTACTCTGAATTTTCACAGCAATGAACCTGATTTATTCAACTCAATATTACTTGTTCTCTATTGAAATAAGAGATGATCAGTAATGCAGAAACATTTTTTTCCCTTATATTGAGAAGCAAAAGAAAATTTACAGTCTTACCTGTAGCAGTGAGGTCCCAGTAGGTCTCTAGCATCACATCTTCATAGAGATTATTCTGGGAAGGATCCAGGAAATTCCACTCTTCTGCAGTGAAGTTCACATGCACATCATCATAAGTCACTGCATCCTAAAATATCACATATATGTGTCCAACACAAAGTCTGATACTGACATCACTACAAAGTAAATGTGTGCTTCCTAGACAATGTAATCATATAATTCAGGTGATTCCTCCACTTATTTGCTAACACACGAATTATAATCACCATGTCTGTTTAGAAGGAACTTGAAATATAAGGTTCACCTGTGTCACTTCTGAACCCTTTGAATAGGATATAGCCTTACAACACAAATGGCAATTGAGAGGGATATGCAGGGGGAAACAAATCAACTGTACTGAGCACACATCAGAAAAATTGTGTGAACAATTACTAACTACAAAAGTGATGGGCAAGCTGTGTGTATTTGCTCATGTCTTTAATCACAGAAGTACAGGCATATGTATGTCATTGAGCTGGATGCCAGCACAGTCTATGCAATGAGTTTCAGGACAGCAAAACTTACATGTTAAGAACCTCACTTTGCTACAAAAATAAACCAGGAAAAAAATGATAGAATGATCTTACAGTTCTTTACTGAAGTTTCTGCAAAGAATTATGCATTCACTGCAGTTCTGTATTCATCTTGCATAAACATAAAGTGAACCAGTTTAAACAGCAACATTAATTAAATTTTACTAAAAGAGGATGCATATTTAAACAGTTAAAATGGACAGATGAAAATATTAGTAATGTATATGTTTTGTTTTATCGGGGTTTTTTTGTTTGTTTTGTTTTTTTGAGACAGAGTTTTTCTGTATAGCCCTGGCTGTCATGGAACTCACTATGTAGACCAGGCTGGTCTTCAAGTCAGAAATTCACCTGCCTCTGCCTCCCAAGTGCTGGGATTATAGGTGTGGCAGTAATGTATATGTTGATCAGAAATAAAGAATGTAGTTCAGGAGATCTAGCTCAAGAGTGGAAAGATCTTGCTAGTCTTCCACATAATAGTGGTCAATTTGTAGTATACAAATGTGGACCAACTCCTGTCCATTTCTTCAAAATCAGGAGTTCTGAGGCCATCTTCTGACAACAGTAAAGATGAGGCACACATGATATTCATATTCATGCATACAGGCATAATACACTTATTTATTCAAAATTTTCACAACAAACATGTTAGGCAGAACATCATTCACCTGCAATTCAATGAATCTGAAGCATCAGACAATAATGATGACATGAGCATAAGCCATCCAGAGAAATAGAATATAATCTACATATTAGGCTGAATTTCAAAATTAAGATGTAGATGAAGAGAAGCACAAAAGCATGTGCTTATTGAACAAAAACATGTCAGGTGGCTTTTGTGGTTTCTATATCTACAATCAGGACAGGAAGTGCTTCATAGAAAAACTTGGTCTAGAAAAAAAAAACAGAATGAATGAAGTTAAAAATATAAAAACAACAGATTTGCAAAATAGCATAGGATTTAACAGCAAATGTGTGCACAGTATCTTATGTGATTGAGGGACAGAGTCCAAATGGGGAATGTATGGGAGTATGAGAAGAAAGCTGAAGGATCAGATTCAACCACAACACTGGAGTCATTCAGAACAAAATTTATCCTGTCTAAAAGAAATGCAGAAGTAAGGCTGGAGCAGAGACTGAAGGAATGACCAATGAAAACTCATTCAATTGGAGACACACATGGACAAACTCCAATCCATGACATTATTAAGGATATTCTGTGATGCTCCCACACAGGAGCCTTGCATAATTGTCCATTGAGAGGCTCCACCCAGCAGCTGACTGAAGCAGAAGCAGAGATTTACAGTCAAACATTGCATGCACCTTGGTAACATTGATGGAAGAGTTGGGGGAAGGATTGAAGGCCCTGAAGAGGATATGAACTCCACAGGAAGACCAACAGACTCAACTAACCTTGATCCTTCGGGACATTCAGAGACTGAGCCACAAACAATAACACACACAGGCTGGAAAAAGGGCCCTGGCCCATAAGTAGCAGATGTGCAGCTCAATCTTCATGATGGTCCTCCAACAACTGTAGCAGGAGCTGTCCCTAAAGCTGCTGTCTATCATTGGAATCTGTTCCTTTAACTGGGCTGTCACATCTGGCCTTAGTGGAGAGGATGCACCTAACCCAATAGAGACTTGATACACCATCATGGATACCCAGGGGCCCATACTCTCTCAAAGGACAAACAGAAGATACAGGAGGGACTCTGTGAAGGCAGGTGACCTAGAGCAGGGTCTCCACTAAGTTCACAGCCATTATAATCATAACAACTTGAAACTGAAAAGAATCCAGATGCCCCTTAACCAAAATATGAATATAAAAAATGTGGTTCATTTACAAAATGAAACATTATTCAGCTATAAAATACAAGGACATCATGAATTTTTCAGGCAAATGGATACAGCTAGAAACTATCATCTTGGTTGAGGTAACCGAGATCTAAAAGCACATGCATGTGTGTACTCACTTACAAGTGAATAATAATCATAAACTATGGGAAACCCACACTACACTCCATAGACACAAAGAAACTAAACAAGAAGGGCCCAAATGAGCACAGTTGAATCTCACTCAGAAGGGAGAGTAAAGCTATCATAGGAGGCAGATGGAAGAGAGAGAACTGCATGGGAGAGCGGATAAGAAGGAGAATTTGGGGAGAACCAGCAACAGGTGTGGTGAGAGATAAGAGAGGGCCAGAGGAGGGAAATGAATCAATATCTGCAGCTGGCTGAAGTGAGGGGGTACATTTAGGATGTGCCAGAGACCATAAATAGGTACCAAGGAGTCTAAGGTTGATCTTAGCTCAGATGTATAGTAGTGAGATATGGACGCTGAAGAGGCCACTTCTGCAGTCAGGCAGGATCCCTAGTGGAGAGTTAGAGACACCAACCAATCCAAAAACCTTTCTACCCCAAATTTGTTCCTGTGAACAAGAATGCAATCTACAACATAGATTCCGTACAGCACCAAAATAACCCTTTGATACCATGTTGTTGTTCTAACTTGCTACTCTGCTGCTGTGATTGAATCCTCTAAGCAAAAGCATCTCAGGTAATAAATGGTTGTTGTACATGGTTCTGTCAGATCACAGTCCATCATTTTGGGAGCTTAGATTAGAAACTGAAGGCAAAAACCATGGACAAACACTGTCTCCTGGCTTGCTCTCTTGCTTGGTCACTGTCTCATGCTCAGCCTGCTCTCTCATCCAGCCCTGGACCACTTGCTTAGGGATACTGCCACCCTCAGTGGAAGAGCCTTCCTAATCAATCATCAATACTATCTCTCACAGACGTAGCAACCAGCCATTCTGATGAGGGCACACCCTCAATTTAGGCTCCTTCAGGTGACTGTAGCTCTGAAATGCTGAGAACTAAAAACAACTATGACACAGACACAATAATAAATGAGGAAGTTGTTACAACACAAAATCAATGATTTAACCATATCAATTACAGGAGCCCGTGCCACCACAAGAGGGACATGGAGTTGTGGCTTAGCAAGGACAAAATAGGGAGGGAACCTGGCTCAGAGCAGGGAAGGATACACTGGAATGGGGAGCTCAGAAGCTATGCTGACCTGGGGTGAGCATCTTTAATCCTGGGTTCTCAGGCCAGTGCTACCAAAGAGGAGGCTAAGACAGCTGAAAGGTGGACAGAAAAGCAGATTGTCCCACACAACTCAAATGACCACCAACAAAGGACAGGATCTCTGGTCCAAGGAAGGTACGGTAAATTTGTTAGAATCGATGAAGAACTACATTCCATCTTATGACAGCTGCAAGTTCCAAACTACATAGTCACATATGGACTGGGCAGAGGATAGTTCAGGTGGTGGAAAATGAGGTCTTTGTCTTTCTACCCTGTAAAACTAGGTAGGCAGAGCCTGATTTGGCCTTGGGTGCTGTCTTGAAGAGCTCTCTGTCATGGAGTAGTCAATGGGTCTAGGTCCTGTTGTTAAGAAGGATTTAACCCAAGGTGTGAGGCTAGTAACTAAATCGATTAGGATGGAGTCTGTCTCATTTCCTCAGTGAGAGAATAATGAAGTGCCACACACATAATAGACAGCCACAGGGGGGCAGTAAAGGCTACCCAGCAGATTCCTCCACTTGTACAGAGGAGACAATGAAGATAGCAAGGTAGCTGTGAGCCCTGTAGCAGGGTTCCAAGTTGGCTCTAAACTTCCCAGAAATTAAGACCATGGACACATCACCCCCTACATCAGTCTCTGAAACATCTTCCAAGCCCTTTGTGGCCTCAACTCTCCAGTGTATCCACTGTAATGTGCTTCCACAGTCACTCTAGTCATCTCCTTCCAGAAATACAAAAAAAAAAAAAAAAAAAAAAAAAAAAAAAAATCAAAGCACACAAACAAAAATCTGACAGACAAGGCACTGACACAAAGAACCATGACACATCTTAACAGGCAGCCTTTCAACCCTTCAGTTGGGATTCCAGAGGGTTTTGGGGTTCCAGTCCATGCACCAAGATGTTGTGCCCAAGTCACTGGCACCCCAGAGACCACCTATTGCAATGCAAATACACAAAGGACTGTACTATGAGCTCAGTAACAATAATTAACACCAGTCAATCTCACATCAGGTCTAAACTGAGAGACCAAGTCTAGGGGTGCTGACTATTTATTGTAGTTACAGCAAGATTGGGGTATTAACATACAGGTCAGCAACTTAATTTTTTTTTTTTTTTTTTTTTTTAGAAACTTTATGTCTGGCATAATTTGCAAGAACCAAACAAGGAGACAAAACCATCTGACAACTATGATGGGTAGGCTAACATTTTTTTCCTCTTTAAGGTGTATTAGTTATCTATATGTAGCTAAACCCTGCTGTTGTACCTTGACTGGCTGTTGATAAGGGGAATTTGTCATAAGATATTTGCTCAAGTGGACTTTGTGAACTCTCAGAAACAGAATTGATTGTGATTTACAAACTCATCTTTGTGCCTGAGGTCCTGATTATTGAAAGATGCTCCTGATCAACCACAAGCCATGCAGTAGAAAAGGAACTTTGCCCAAACACCTGCCTCATTATCTGTTACTGCAGATCCTAAGATCAGTTGCACTTACTCTGAGACAGAATACCAGTGGAAGTTGCCTGTCCCCCTGTGCAGCCTCTTATAGATAAGGTAGACAATGCCCACCTGCCCTTCCTTTCCTGCCTCATCCCTGTGTCTCAGCCCCACTTGGGCAGACAGTCCCTGTTTAACCACGTGCTTTACCTGCCAGGACCCAGGTAAGCTTTCTATAGATCTACCACACTGTCTGTTATCCCAGATGCAATGATCACAGTTTTCCCTAGGACTGTACTAAACACCAGAGGCAGCTTTACCTCTGTCCTGACTATGTCTCCCTGTGGATGCTAAAATCATCTTTTTCTGCCCACCTCTTCTCCCTGCTCCCAACGTTAGCAAGCATTCTGTATTGAGGATACCCACCAAACACGTCAGTAAAAGAGGCAACATCAGGCAACTTTCTATGTAAATCCAGACATCAAACAGCAACCCAGGAACAAAATTTCCACCCAAGCAAGACAAATCCAGAAATCAGTACCTAAATCAATAATCATGTCAAACCCAGAGGCCCAGACACCAGCATAGGAATATAAGAAATAACAGCCAGAAAAATAACTCACCAAAAGAGCCAACCTTTTCTATCACAGCAGGTCCTGAGAAATTAAAACATGCAACAGATATGATGCAAAAGATGTTGTTTGGGGGCAGGGAGATGAGTGAGAACCTGGGGAAGGGATAGAGATGCACAAGAGGACCTGCAGACAGGCAGACAGACAGGGAGCAGAGAGAGACCTGAGAGTAGAGAAAGAGAATAGAGAGGAGGCATGTGCAGAGAACAGAGACAGGGAACAAGCACAGAGAGTTGTGTAGCTGGTGGTCCGTGTATATAAAGCACACCTGACAACAGCAGCAGGTGATGGAGGCAGGGAATGACTTAAGCAGTTGCTAAATCCCAGAAAGCAGAGCATTGAAATTACCTGTGCACTGACAACTACAGAGACAAGGTCCTGTTCTGTGGAACAGGAAAGGAAGAGAGACTCTCAGACATTAAAGATGAATAAAACAAAATGGATACATCAGTCAAAAAAAAATGTGGATTCTAAAAGTTTTCTGGCCCTAAACAACCAGGAATTCTGCAACACATGAGAAGGGAAAACTACAGATGACTGGAAGAGAGGAAGAAGAATATCAGCCCAAAGGTCTAGAAAATATTTTCAATGAAATCATAAAGGAAACTTTTTCTAAACCAAAGAAGATAGCGGTTAATGTTCAAGAAACATCCAAAACACCCAACAGATTGGAGGAAAAAAGTCCCTTTACCACACAATAATCAAACACTAAACATAAAAAGTAAAGCAATATAAAAAAAATTACAATGGAAAAAAATTAACAAAAACTAAACTAAACAAAACAAAAACAAGTAACGTATGAAAGCAGATGTATTAGATTTATACCTGTCTTCCTAATGTATACTATAAAAGACAAAATGGTTTGGACACATGTGCTGCAGAGTCAAAGAAACCACCCATGTTTCTACAAGAAAGCACCTGGTCCAAATGTTTTGGGCAGATTTAGAATCAGTTATGACAGTGACATTACTCACAGGTCACCTCCTGATCTAACAAGTGAGGAGCATCACCAGGGACCTCACAGGTGGTCACATCTGGCTGATGCTTCCCATACAGCCTCAAAGAGGACCCAGCACCCCAGCTCCCACTGCTCACCCGCCTGCCCCTACGCATTGTGGGCAGTGATCCTGTGCTCACCATGACTGGATTTCAGAGATTCCCTGAGGTCTCCACACAGCACTGGACAGCAGAGCTCAGAGCAGGGCACAGATGACCAATTCAAGCCTGCACAGGCACAGCAAACTTGCAAAATAACATTGGGAAAACCCCACCTCCTTGTCTGATTGGCAGGTCAGCCTGGGAGCCTCAATTGGCCAGTAAGTCTTACCACTCTTCAAGGTTAAAGTGTGCTTCAGGACCAGGGTCAGACCTTTTCCAGACCTCAGGAGTCATTTGCACTTCATTAGCTTTTGTTTCTGTCTTCAAAGAGGAATCTCACTTCACCCAGCCCTGGGGGAGAACCCAGCATTCCAGCTCTGGCTGTTCAGCTGCCTGCTTCTCCCCTCTGAGAGCAATGATCCTGCACCTACCAGGACCTGACTCCAAACCTTACCAAAGGTTTCCTTACAGCACTTGCCTTCTTCTTCCTGTAATCAAGGAGAACAGTTTACATAGCCCAGTACTCAGTGTGCAGTGGAGGTATCAATCTGACCCATAGGAGGAAGGATGTCCTGGTTATTGTCTTAGCATTCTTTCTAAACTCCATCCAACTTACCTGGCAACAGCCAGGTATGCTCCTCCCCTCAGTTACCTGGCAACAGCTGGGTTGGTCTTACCCATTGTAAAGGTGGCTGCTTCGTCCTTCCTCTCTCTTGTTTTCTTACGCTTTTGTTCTCTCTTTTTCTTGCCATCTTGGTCTCTTCCATTCTCCCCCCCCCCCCCACCACATGCTCATGCCCAGCATCTACCTCTCTACTCTCTGCCTCTCTCTGCGTTTCTCAGCCTCTACTACCCTCTTAACTCTCCTCCCCATGTCCTGAATAAACTATATTCTATACTATACTATCTTGTGGCCGGTTGCTCCTGGGGAAGAGCCGTCTCAGCATGAGGCATGGTCCCTGGGGGTGGGGGGAAGAAATATCTCAGCAGGAGGCATGAGCCTGCTGAGACACCCCCTTCCTCCACACTTCCCACAGATCCATAGAACATATTCCATCTGTCTTTAAAGAGAGATAAGTATGAGGAGAGACATACCTGGATGTCACCAAGCTACTGTGAGGTAGAATTTTAAACAGAATGCTAACACCATTAACATTAAAGAGTTATTTTAGGAAACAAGAGACTTATTTTGTGGCTTCATGCTGGGCTCAGGGAAACTGCAGCTCCCTTCCACCCGATGATACGTATCAATAGACCCTAAAGAAAATACAGAATCATAAGGGAAACACAGTTGAGCACTATTGGTAGCCAGCACATCTTCATCAATGACAAAGTGAAGAAAAAAACACAGTTGGATTAGTACATGTTCTGTAGATAAACATAGCTCAAATCATAGAGAGAATGAATCTTTGTATATAGAAAGGTTTTTAATAAAATGTCCCAATAAAGACTGTTGGACAAGGTAAATTAGAAAAACAAAAGCTGGTTGATTTCATGCTGCAGGATATTACAGCTGATCTTCAGTGTATACCAGAATTCTGAAGAATTAAGTACTTACTAATACCAGTTTTAAAAAGAAAATAAACAAGCAAATCACCTTTGTTTTGTAAAAAAAAAAAAAAAAAAAAAAAAAAAAAAAGTAGGGCCAATACAAAAAAAAAGAAAACACCACCCTGTTCAAAGTCCTTTATACATGTACGTTGTCAAAAGAATCTGTTGCCCAGATTAAAGGTGGATCTGAACATCTCAAAAGAGCAAGATTAATACAGGGTTTCTCACTTCAACAGTTGTAATTAAGAAATATGCCCCACAGCAAGCATGGTTTGAGTTAGGGTTAGGGGATTAGACAGTCATAGTTAGGATTAGAATAAGGGTTTTTAGAATTAGGTTTAGGATGTTAGGAAATTAAGAGGTGAGGGTTAGGATAGGGTTAGGCTCAGGGTTAAGGTTAAGGTGGCCACCATTATTCTTGATGATCCCACTGTGACAATATTATCCCTATTACACAAAGAAGAAATATCAGGCCTAAAAGGTATTCATTTTATATCTTAATGGTTTGTTTTATTCTTATTTTGATAGCTTTTCTCTTACTTAGAGAAAGGCTTCTCAAAAGAACCTAAAAGTTTTTTCAGCCATTTGCCTCCAAAACTAGCATACTAACAAAGGAAGCAAAGACTTTGATATTCACAGAACCCCACAGATAATCAAAGGATAAGTTGCCAAGAGCTACACAGCCTGCTGCCAGCAAACAACATTTATGCTACCCTATGCTGGGTCTCACTGTCAGCTATTGCTGCAGTTAATTTTCTTCTGAGATAAAATGCCCTTCAGTACTCTTCTGCTCTAGACATGTCTGGTTTACTTTCTGCCCAACCTAAAAATATGCTTACTAAAGATTTCTCTGTGAAGTTTTCACTTGCAATGAAAATTCTGAAA
Source organism: Arvicanthis niloticus (assembly GCF_011762505.2). Classification (NCBI taxonomy): domain Eukaryota; kingdom Metazoa; phylum Chordata; class Mammalia; order Rodentia; family Muridae; genus Arvicanthis; species Arvicanthis niloticus. Next base: position 41,879 of record NW_023045967.1, read on the forward strand.
CAGAAATCCCAGATAAGCAATAGACACAAATTCATGGCTTATTAAAAATTGACTTTTTATTAATTACATGTAGAAAATACACCTGAGACATGGTTTGTTATTCACATGATGTACTTAATAGCAAATGAATTACAAGTAAATTAAATTTGTTAACTTGACCCTAGTTCATTTTGTTCCTGATGAAAATAAAAATTGATATGAAAGGACAAAAATATATTTAATCAATATATCCACACAGGTAGAATAAATATAAAATGATAATATGGGACTGACTCTTTCCTTGGAGTAGGTAACGTAATATAATTAAATTTTAACATCTACTTTTAAAAATATGATACATGTAAACATATGACTCTGGGTACAGTGATATCTCTTTGAACCCTATTCAATTTCTATTACACAACATGGTCTTTATCACTTAAGGTTATAAGTTGCTTTTAAAAAGTTTACTACTCTTAGACCAGAAGATGTTATTAATATTACTCATTGTCTTCATTCATATAATAATAGCATATCTATGGGGGTTTTTTGAGGGTTTTTTTGGTTTGTTTTTTTGGGTTTTTTTGTTTTGTTTTGTTTTGTTTTTTTGTTTTTTCAAGACAGTGTTTCTCTGTGTAGTCCTGGCTGTCCTGAAACTCACTCTGTAGACTAGGCTGGCCTCGAACTCAGAAATCCGCCTCTTTGCCTCCCAAGTGCTGGGATTAAAGGTGTGTGCCACCACTGCCCAGACATATTTGTTTTTAATTATGATATATGCATAATTATTTTTTGTTTGTTTTTCGAGACAGGGTTTCTCTGTGTAGCCCTGGCGTTCCTGGAACTCACTCTGTAGACCAAGCTGGCCTCAAACTCAGAAATCTGGCTGCCTCTGACTCCCAAGTGCTAGGATTAAAGGTGGGTGCCACCATTGCCCAGCCATATTTAAAATTTTATGCAGGCATAAACATGTTAATAATTTAAAAGATATTTATATCCAGTAAATATCTTTTTTTATTTGCTGGATATTTTATTTAAATATTTAGGGTTTTTTGTTTTTGTTTTTGTTTTTTGTTTTTTTGAGACAAGGTTTCTCTGTGTAGCCCTGGCTGTCCTGGAACTCACTCTATAGACCAGGCTGGCCTGGAACTCAGAAATCTGCCTGCCTCTGCCTGCTGGGATTAAAGGTATGTGTCACCACTGCCCAGCTAGTTTATATTTTAAAAACAGATAAATATACAAATATAGGAAGATCCAGCATAGGGCTTATCTTATCTTCTAAATTAAACCACAACCATTTTCATATCTTCAGGTTTGTTGAATTAAAATAATCACAGCAGGGCTTTTAAAATATTACTAAACCTCTATTCAAAAAAAGGGGTGACATAGCTGGCCAGTATTTGTACAACTTGGCAGGGGAATAACTATTGAGGTAATGTAAATTTGTCTCCAGATATACTGAATAAAGTATTTTTAATGTGACTGATTGCAGAATGTCTACATTCTCATAAGAAACACATTGCCAATTTTTTGTAAGGAAAACCAATTATCTCATTGTTATCTTAGGGTGAACTATGATAATTTTGAAATGTGGTGTCACTGAGAATGTGGAAAAAGGGGATATAAATTGCTTATTTCCCACCCCTGAATAAATATTCTCACAATAGACTGTGATTTTTTTTTTTGTTTATAAAATGTTTATAAAAGCGACGGCTGCAGTGTGGTGCAGATGGTGCTGCTCGGAGCCCTGCTGACTGGTTACCTTCTCCGGCGTCCTCCCGGCTGCGGTGAGGGTACTGAGTGGCGGCAGGCGACAAAGAGGCCCAGGTATGGTGTGTTGAGGCGGCGTGGAAGGTGAGCGACCCCCGTGGGGGCCGTTGGGTCTGGGAATGGAGGGGAGCCTGGAGGTCTCTGTCGGCCTCACTGCCCTTTCACCTCAGGCTGCCAAACTGTGTAACCGAGACTCCCAGTTCCCTCTCCGCCGAGGTGCGGCCACCCCAGCTCTGCAGCCTGCACTGCGTGGTTCGCCGACCTGTGCGCCCACGGGGGCCTGCCTCTGAGTCCCCGAGACAGTGTCCAGTGTCGCAAGTCACTCTTTCCTCCAGCGCTGGTGCGAACCAAGACATTCCCTGTGCATGGGAGCATCTGCTCCTCCAGCTTTTGCAGATCAGGGCAGGGGCGCCAGGGGCCTGCGCTGTGGTTCTCCAGCTTCCTCTCACCGCTCACCTCCAATGTATGGTTTCTCTCTCTGCCTTGCATAGTTTCAATAAATAAAAACCAAAATAAGTCACAGGGTAAGTTAAGCAGAATATTGGGAAAAAAACAACCAAAAATACTTTTTACTTCTTTTCTAGTAACAACAATGCCAACTGAAACAATGTGGGTATTCATAGATATTTAGAAATGTAATTTTCTTTGAACAGAACTTGAGAGTATGAGAAAAGTGATTATCGAGAGACAAGTTGTAGGTTCTCTTAATATCTCATCTCCTTGTAAACCTTATACGAAAGCAAGTCTTAAGTTCTAGTGTCATCTTCCTTAGATTGTGGGATTAGTGCTGTCATTTGGTGTCCTTACTTTGCTTGCTGTGCCTCACATAATAAGAATGATCTTTTCTATGTTCTTTTGAAAAAGAACTTGGATTGAACTTTTTGTGCTCAAATTCTTCGAAAAGCTCTGAGTTAAGTACAGGATTGAATTTAAGCTCCTTCTCCCTGCCATCAGGGCAGCTGCCAACTTACCCTCAGCCTGACCCCGTGACTCTCACTATTGGGCTTCAGGATGCTACCCAGGCAGATACACTGGACACCTCTTCTGGCTGGTGGGAGTTGTTTTTGTCTTCTATTGCTGTTCTTTACTTGAGAGAACTCCTGATTCCTAAAATAGGAGCAAGTCTGTCTCTTTTTGTTTTTTGACTCTTTTGTTTGGTATTAAATTAAATATTTTTCTCATTTGTATTTATTATTAGATGCACTTTTCACTTGTTATTTATTCCCATTAGATTTTGTGCCTCTCTTCTCCCTAACTACAGGGTAGAGATCCATTAGATTATTTATAATTTTATCCCTAGTACTTAGAACTGTGCCTGGTACCTAATAGGCTCTTGGTAAAAATTTCTAACTAAATGGATCTTGTAGCTGATTTGAACATGTGACATCTTCAGTCCAGATCCTGCCAGCTCCCATTTACTGATTGTATGAGCCTGGACTGATTAATGACGTCTGGTGCTTCATTTTTTCAGTTGTATATGATGAGTATAGTATTACCTACTTCATAGCATTATAGTGAGGAATTGAGTTAATACATGCTAAAGAACATAGGTCTGAGTTTTCTATGCTGTGTGTAGAGGCCCTAGGACTATGCCCAATGTCCTCCACTGCTCTCTACATTAATATTAGAGTCAAGCACTGAACCTGGCCTTGCCATTTTGGCTGGACTGGCTGACTCCTAGGATCTGTGTCTTGTCAGACAAAGTGTTGGAGTTGGATAGAAACGGGCAGCAGTGCAGCAGATTTCAAGTGGATAAGAGTCTGAACTGAGGCCCTTCTGCTGGCAGAGCAGCACTTCACTTATTGAACATCTCAGTAACCCTTAAAATCAAACAAGCAGACAACCCACACTTTCAACAGTGTTGTTTCTTTTTTGGTGCAGGATTTTTCTGTGAAGACCTGCCTCTTCTTGAGTAGCCTATAGATCAGGCTGATTTCAAAGTCAAGTGATCTGCATACCTACCTCTGCATCCACAGTGCTGGGATAAAAAGTGTGTTACCATTGCCTGTCTTGTTACAACATATTTATTGTCATAAGATAAAATAGAATTCGTCTTTCTATTGTTTTTGAGTGAAAGTTTGTTGCCTACCAAAGTTTATTTGAGTTTCTAAATAGTTTCTCTGTATGTCTAGAATCAAATAAAAAGTACTGAGAGTGAGAAAGCCACCAGAGTGGCTATCCTAGGTTTTGCTTTGATGTTCTACTGGAAATACAATTGTGGTGATGGACAAAGTTACTGGGCCTTCTTGTTTCCAGACAGGAAAACACGAAGATCTCAGGGAAGTCTGTGTTTTGAAGTGTTCAGGAAGGAGAGGTGTTTTATCATCTTTAATGTGATGTTTTCTACCAGTTTGTACAAGGAGTTTTTCCTACATGTTTTATTTTGGTTCTCAAGTTAGAGTGTAAAGCAACCTAGTATATTCTACATATTTACCTTTGCTCTCCCTTTTTTTTTCTTTTTTTTTTTCTTTTTTGTTTTTTGTTTTTTCGAGACAGGGTTTCTCTTTATATCCCTGGCTGTCCTGGAACTCACTCTGTAGACAAGGCTGGCCTCAAACTCAGATATCCACCTGCCTCTGCCTCCCAAGTGCTGGGATTAAAGGCATGCACCACCACCGCTCGGCTTGCTCTCCTTTTTTTTTTTTTAATGTGTTGAGTTTTTTTTTTTTATCGTTTATGAAACCTAAACTAAAAATATTTAATAATAAAAACTTTGAGATTATGCATCAAATTATTCTTACAAACTCATGGTTCTCCCTATGTTTATTATATTTCTGTAATACTAGATATTTTACTTCGCATTTATTTTTGGCAAATGGCTTTTTATAATTCCTTTTATATTTCGGCCTCAACTTTAAGTCAGGATTCTAGGCGTGTGCTTGACACTTAAAAATGAAAGTGAAACACCGCTGTCTTTTTAACATTTGTTCCAAAATTTAATAATAATTGGTAAATTACTATGTACGGGCTATGTTCCAGAACTCTTTGCTAAGTGGTTTCCCATTTAATACTCAAAAGCACCATATAAATTCGGCACACTCAGAAACAGGTTTGTAGAGATAATAGTACTTGGTTGGGTCACATGGTACAAAAGGAACCAGGATATTTACTTACTTCTCTTTGATTCATGACCCAGGTCCTAACTCTTTTGTGAGCTACATTTTAAAAGGACAAAGTTTTGCATATATTTGTAAGTGTATGTTCCTCCAAATTACTGGTAGTTTTTCATTATTTCTGCCTAAGAAGATGTCTGTTTCATGAAAGCTGTAGTCACGGGTGTTTGAAGGATGCTGGAATTTGGACTCCAGGCCACATGAGTAGCAAGTTATTTTAACCTGGAACCAATCTGTCTAGTCCCCAGAACTGTAGATTATAAAATGTTTAATATAGATTTAAAAGTGGACATCAAGGGAGGAGAAACACATGCGAGCATGATAGGCCTGAGGGAAGGAGAGGTAGATGTGGGGAACGAGCTATGTCAACCAAAGACAGAAGTGAGTCTGGGTCAAGAAGAGATGATGGGAAAAACCTTCAATAAATACATAAAGTAAGTAATTTATAATGACCTTATTTTATTCTGTGTATGTATGTCTATATGTGTTCATGTGCATATATGGAGGTCAGAGGACAATGAGTGGGGAGGTTGTCATACCACAGGGGTTCTGGTGATAGAACTTGGGTCCTCATGCTTAATGACAAGTGCTTTAACCTTCTTTAAAAATTATATTTATTGGGCTGGAGAGATGGCTCAACAGTTAAGCCCACTGACTGCTCTTCCAGAGGTCCTGAGTTCAATTCCCAGTAACCACATGGTGGCTCACAACCATCTGTAATAGAATCTGATGTCCTTTTCTGGTATGTCTAAAAATACCTATAGTATACTCATGTAAATATAATAAATAAATCTTAAAAATTACATTTATTATTTTTATGTGTGTAAGGGTGCAGGAGTTGTAGAAATTATTTAATCCCAACTCAAGGGTTCTACCCTGCCTTTGGCCATTTAGTTCTCAGATAAAAACACAATGTTTATATTTACAATAAGCCTTAATTATCATAAGAGCAGCTATTGATCCTTTAGCTGTTATGTCTCTATCCCAGCCAATAATCCCACTGTATAATTTGCCATGTTTTATCTGGGCTGCTTTAACTCCAATTAGCCAACCCACATGGTCATTATTTTATGACTCACCTAACTATGGCAGCTTCCTCCCTTTATCTTCTTTTCCCCTCCAGGTTCTTCTCTGATGCCAGGAAAGTCCTGAAATGCTAAAACCTGCTTCTGTCTCTTCTGACCAAGTATCAGGTATTGACTGTTGGCATCTCTATTCAGCAGTTGGAAATAATTTGGGGGAAACATCACAATAGCATCACTTGGGTCTGTGTGGACTCTCTTGTCTCTGGGACAGTCAGGCCTTGGGGGCCTGCAGTTAGCATTACAATACGTAGTGACAGACTAAACCTCAACAAGTGGAGGTCAGGGGCATCTGGTAGGAGTCTGGTTTCTGTGTAGGTTCCAGGTATTGAACTGATTACAGATGTCCCTGGATTCCACTATACTTAATGTCCTCAGTTGTAAGTAAGTAAGTAAGTAAGTAAGTAAGTAGAAAACTGATGGTTAAGATAGGGGAAAAGGTACTGAGAAGAGAGATAGGACTGGGCTTAAACTAAGCTTATCTCACCGTATCCTCGAGTTGCCACAGGTTGCTTTCTCTGCATTTGTGTCACATCATGAGTTATGTCATATGACTAAATGTGCACACCAATTAACTCATTGTATATTTGTTTTAGCTAACAAATATTTCTTGTAACTCTAAGTGAAGGTAACGTAGCACTTTACATCTGGATATGATTTCAGTAATTGGATTGATTACACATCACTCAGGGGCAGTTACACTTACTTATTTTGGTGATTGGTGTGTTTGAGATAGGCTCTGGCTGCATAGCTAGCTAGCCTCTGTTGGCTTGAACTTAAAACAGATTTGTAATTTGTTTTAAGGCTAAAGATTTAAAAGTTAACTTTTATCCTTTGTTTTATCTCCTTGAATATAGCATGGTTATTGAAAAGGCTAAAGTTCTCTTCCCACTAATTTTGTTCTTAGGTGGCTCTCATTTGTATAGTTTATTTCTTTGTGTCACGGTTGTATTTGTAAATTGACTGTAGAGTGAACAAAAGTGCTGTCATAGTGGAATGCAGTTGCTCTAGCCAGTTGCTTCTCACCAGGGTTACTTCAGTCCACTTCACAGATAAACTAATGTTAGGTTGTTGGTATCAGGCTCCAGAACCCAGTGACATCACATCTAGGCAACCCCCACATTGTTGCTAAGGCAACTGCCATACATTCCCAGAATCCACCTGGCTACCTCACCTTTACCTGGGAGAAGCTATGTCACCGCCCATATAAAACAGGCAGAACCCCCTGACCTCACTCTCTTCTTCCATCTTCTTCTGTTTCTCTTCCCCCATCTTTGACCTGAATAACGCCACCCCTTGGAATTGACTGGTTTGTTATTGTGTGTTCTAAGCTGCTTGCGGACTTCTAACAGAGGTGGGGTTTAATTTCTGGGAAACTCGATTTATTTACTTCTGGTTTGTTCTTATTTCTAAAATACAAACAACCTAATACAGAGATCAGTATATTTGGAAAATTCTTAGACTCCAGTTCTCATTAATTTAGTATAATGTTTGTTAAAAACATAGCCCACTTTTCAGCCCCTCCTCTGGAGTTGACAGACTAGCTATTCTCAGAGGGGAAAGAATCCCATTTGGGGAGAAGTAGCAGATCTTTGTAAATTTTGTTCTCCTCTGATTCTTAAATAATTTCCACTACTTGGGAGGCATCTTTGCCTTGGGACAATTTTTGTATAGACAACACAGTTTTAGTTTCCTATGGGTTTGCTTGGTTTGTGGGTTTTATTTTTTTCAGTATTGACACCAAGCCCACCGCCTCTTGAATGGTAGGCAAGTGCTGCATGCCTGATCCATATCCATAGTCTTAGCATCTATCTCAGTGTCAGACCTGTCTACCCTCCTCACTACACTATCAGTAAGAATTTTCTCACTGCCTTTTAACAGCAGAAACCCTGGTGAGCATAAGGTGCTCTTAAATGAGTTATCAAATGAATTACTATTGTATTTTAATTTTTTTGGTTTTTTGAGACAGGGTTTCTCTGTGTAGCCCTGGCTGTCCTGGAACTCACTGTGTAGACCAGGCTGGCCTCGAACTCAGAAATCCACCTGCCTCTGCCTCCCAAGTGTTGGAATTAAAGGTGTGCACCATCAATTCTTGATCACTATTGGTTATCAATTAGTATTGATAATTATTGATTACCATTTATTGATTGGCATCAATTATTGATCATAATTCCACCACCATCATTCCTTTTCCTCTGCCTCCCTAGTGCTGGGATTAAAGATGAGTGGCACTCCACCCGGCTGAATTACTATTTTTTTATTTTTTATTTATATATTATTTATAACTGAGACTGTGTTCCTATAGTCTGGTCTTGAGCTCATTATGTAAATGAGTCTGGCCCTGAACTCCTGATTCTCATTCAACCTCCCAGACACTGAAATTATAGGTGTACTACCTGGCTTTAAATCTGAAGATATATTTGACTATTTGTAGAGAAATGGCATGAGAAGACTGCTTCCAGCTTGCTGGCTTCCAGGCAACCTAGAGTCTTTGTCGTTCTCAGCTGACTGAGACAGAGGAAGCTTATGTTCTCAAGCAGAGAATCCTGGTGTTCTGCCAACTAAGCTGCAAACCTGAGGAAGCCACCTTCTCGTTCCTTTTCCCATGAGAGAGTAACTTTGTTTACAGTTTAATAGACATCATGATGGGAAGCAGTGCAGCAAGCAGCAGGCATGGCAGCTGGAGCAGAATGCTGGGAGCTCACATCTTCAGCCACAAAGCAGGAAGCAGAGGGAGCAGACTGGATATGACAACAGTCTTCATCCTCTCAAACTCACCTCCTGGGACTTACTTCCTCCAGCAAGGCTATACCTGTTAATCCCTTCCAAACAGCACCACCAGCTGACAAGTGTCCAAATATCTGAGTCTGGGGGGCATTCTCATTCATGTGACTGCATATAGTTATATTTAAGACTGTCTCCTTAGAGGTCCCCCAGAGTCTGACATATCCAGAGGCAGATACTCAAAGCTAACCATTAATCTGATCAAAGGTTCCCAATGGAGAAGTTAGAGAGTAAACTGAAGGAGACTAAAGGGTTGGTGGCCCCATGAGGAGAGCAACAATACCAACCAACCAGAGCTCCTCAGGGTCTAAACCACCAGCCTAGGAACACATATGGAGGGACACATGACTCCAGCTGTATATGTAGGGGAGGATGGCTTTTTTGGTTTTTTTCGAGACAGAGGTTCTCTGTATAGCCCTAGCTGTCCTGGAACTCACTCTGTAGACCAGTTTGGCCTCGAACTCAGAAATCCGCCTGTCTCTGCCTCCCAAGCGCTGGGATTAAAGGCGTGCACCACCACACGCGGCAGTTGGTTTTCAAAACATCAGAAATCCACAGAATTGACATGACAAACATTTCTGTATTAATGTTCATTTTGATTAGAGACCTGTCTGCTCCTGACAGCTTCCTATATTGAATTCTAAGAAATTGAATATTTTTGGAATTACTCCAGTTGTGGTGAGACAGCCACTAGGCAAGAATTGCCTCTTTCCATCTACAGACAAATTACTGTTCAGAAAAGGACACACTTGCAGAATAGTCGACTGATTATATCTGCCTAGACAGAGTAATCAGCCCTTGATAATTCTGCAGCACTAAGGTCTGTCAGATGATCCTGGGCCAGAAAGCGGAAGAACAGATGCTCCAACGTTTTGAAGTAGAGGGACTGTCCAGGTGTTCAGAGGTCTCTATAAATTGGCTAGGTTTTAGAAGCTATGCTTTGTGCTTCCCACAATTATAGTTAACTCAGTCATTCTGGATTTCTGACGGGGTTGAAAACTTATAGCCTCATAGCCAATCCTGGCTATTTACCTTGAGGGAAAAGATTTGAGTGGATGGTCGTCAGCTGACATTCATCCTAAAGCCAGGTTCAGAACTAAATGTTTTAGTTAGGATAGATGACAGAGGTGCTGGTTAGTCAACAAAACGATGGACTGGGTATTAGGACCATCTTATACCTCACTGGTACAAATCGGCATAATTATGCTCTAATTGTATTTTGAGAGAAAAGTTTCATTTTAACAGGAAGGGTGATATGTAGGAGGAGCTAAGGTGGGAGGAGTAAGGAGAAGAGGAGAAGAAGGAGAGGAGAAGCTAGGTGATGAAAGAGAGAAAGAGGGGGGAGACAGGGAGGCAGATGTTCATGTATCTCCACCAGTCAAAGATAGTTGATATATCTAGGTATGGTAGTGGGTTACACCTCTGATTGAACAATACCAAACTTATAAAGCCTATGATTAACATTTTTTTTTTAAAGTATGAATGCAAAAAGGAAAAGGGGACATGGGATAGGGATTTTCTAAGGGAGGGAATGGGGATGGCATCTGAAGTATAAATAAAATATCTAATAAAAATGAAAAAATATTAATGTAATAACATATATTTATGTACAAATATATGCATGTATCAGAGTCGGTCCAGCTTTGTTATTTGTCTGTATGTAGTTTCAGGAGTGATTATTTTGTACTGAATAACTATAAGGGGCTCATCTTTGGATCTAGATAATTCTTTCTCTCTTATCAATCATCAATTCCTTGTAGTTGATTTTCTGGGGATATGCTCCATTTAAATTTTATTCTATCCCATGATAGCATATGGATTGTTATTTTCATTTTCTGTTCTTATTTATGCAACCATTTATGAGAGACTGTTTCACAGCATTCTTGTCAGTATTCTGGCTCTTACAATCTTTCTTCCTTCTCTACTGCAATTTTCCCTGACATAGGTACACGTTCTGTGATGTAGCTGTTGGTTGCATTAGCTCTTGGTTCTCAATGGTTTAATGATCTTTGCATTGTGTACAGCTGTGGTCTTTTGTTATGGTATCCATATGCATTTTAGAAAAGCTTCTAGCCGAAAATGTAATTAAAATGGTATAAAAGCAAAAAGGAGGAGGGGGGATGGAATATCGGAGATCTAGCAAAGGGAAATGGGGAAAGGGGATGGCATATGAAATGTAAATAAATACAATATACAATAAAAAAAGGAGAAAAAAGAAAAAAATATGTTTTAAAGATTCTCATAAATCTTACCAAAGCCAATTTGACTTTCATAATGTATGTAAGGCTTCATATAATAATCTTTGATATAAACTTATATAATTACAGAAATCTATGTGAATATTGTATTTATGAACCATAATGAAGTGATAGCCTAACTTGTAGCTAGAAGAATTTGACTTTGTGCCTCTTTGGATCTAACAATGACTTAACTGGCTTACTAGTTAGTCCCTAAGCCTGAAGCTTGAGACACATCAGCATTTAGTAATCATGGTGTTGTATGGCACAGTGTCGCCTTACAAATGCCAGTGTTTTCTGTCCTCTGCCTTCCTCTTCCCTTCTCTGCCTTCCTGGCTCTGCTCTTATCTGTCTGCCTCTACCAAGTCTGCAGGCCTCAACCCTCTCCCTTCTCCCAATAAACCTCCTTATACCTGACCTCTTACATGTAGTAATTTCTCAAGAGCACATCTTGGCATGGGGCTGCAGTAATACCCCCTTGCTGTATTATATTTCAGCCTCATGTATTAAATTTGTTATCACAATAATAAGCCCCTTATGATGTGTTCTTTTAATGAACTTCTTGTGGGATGCATTTCTTTTTGTTTTGTTTTGTTGTTTTTCAAGACAGGGATTCTCTATGTAGCCCTGGCTGTCCTGGAACTCACTCTGTAGACCAGGCTGGCCTCGAACTCAGAAATCCGCCTGCCTCTGCCTCCCAAGTGCTGGGATTAAAAGTGTGTGCCATCAATAATTGGTCATTATTGGTTATCAATTAATATAGATAATTATTGATTACTGTTTATTGATTATTGATTGGCATTGATTATTGATCGTTATTCCAGCACCATCATCCTCCTGCCTCTGCCTCCCAAGTGCTGGGATTAAAGGCGTCCACCACCACTGCCCGGCATATGATGTGTTCTTTTAATGAACTTCTTGAGGGATGCATTTGTATGGCAAATGTGTTATACTGTGTGTGTTTTCTTGAGTGGCTAGTATGACACGGTTTAAGGCCCGTTTTAGGTCAAATGATAAAGGGAATATTTTAGTAGATTGTTTAACTAGTTAGTGGTAAACAGTAAGTGACTGTTAGTGGGACTTATCTATGTTTTATGCAAAGTGAATGTTAAGTGTTGTTATTCAGGAGGGCATAGATTCTTTTGCCATCGACCCCTCTGACCCAGTTGAAAAATTGAGAAGTGTTTACATATGAGGCTTAAAATTTAGGGAGGATGTTCTCTGGACAGATAGAACAGATAAAGCAACCTGAAACAAGAGTGCATTTTGATAAGGTTTATTTGGCATTAATCTTTTGTCTTGCATTAATTGGACACTTAAATTTTCAAATCTCCCATTTCCCTTGATAAAAGATCAATGAAGAGTACATTATGGTATAAAATTGAGTTATTTTTTCTCCCATAAAGAAGTTCCACCCACCATGGGGCAGTGTTGCAGGAAGCAAGCAGAAAATGATGGCTGGGAAATAGCTGTGTTTTAATGATTAAAGATATTTACATGTCTAGATAATTTTTGTTATTTTTATTTTATGATATGGCTTCAGGTATAACATGTGACTTTATACACCAAATCTGTATTTTCACTGTTCATAAACTCTAACCCTTAAAGTTTATGTTACTGTCAAGGATTTTGTCCTGAGGAAGTAGATATTCTTGCACAGAACAATTTAATAAATTTTAGTTTATCTCAGCATTGCTAGTAATACTGAGAATTAGGAAAAATATATAAGTATCTAGTACATAGTATTGTCAGTTAATCATCTATACAGAGTAAAACATTTTCTTTTTCATGTGTCTATTTTGAGAAAATACAGGGAACATATAAAATTTTAATAATCTGTAAAAACAAGTCGTTTGCAGTTTGGACAACACATACCATTGTTGTCACCTATAGCTTTACTTTAAAGACATGATAATCAAAACAGTGAAGCCTAATTATTTTAGGGTTAAAAAAGTGAGACTGTATTTTTAAATCTGTCAGGGGTCTTTTAAGTTAATTGTGAGGCAGGGAGCTATAACTGTTGTTTATTGTCTTGCCTTTTTTTGGTTGTAGGATCAGTACATGTCTGCCAAGATCCAGATGCTGGAGGAGCACTTTTGTTATGCAGGAATAATGGGACGCTGTCTGAAATATTTAGTGGAATACAGAGGTTGAGTATGTTTTACTTTTTTGGTGCCCAATTTTATTGTGAACTTTTTAGGATTAAGAAAAAAATGGTTTTAATCCTCAATTATTTATAGTCTGTATTATTTACTTTTTTAAAGATTTATTTATTTTATGTATATGAGTACACCATTGCTTTCTTCAGACACATCAGCAGAGGGTATCAGATCCCATTACAGATGGCTGTCAGCCACCATGTGGTTGCTGGGAATTGAACTCAGGACCCCTAGAAGAGCAATCGGTGTTCTTAACCCCTGAGCCATCTCTCCAGCCCCTTACTTTTCTGTTGCTGTAAAATAAACATACTATGAACAAGGCAATTTATGGAAGAGATTATTTTGCCTTGTGCTTCCAGAAGGATGAGACCATCATGGCAGGGAGCTGAGAGATCACATGTTAAACCCCAAACATGAGCAGAGAGAGTGAACTGGAATTGAGGCTAATCTACATACTATCCTAAGAGCCTGCCTGTAGTGAACATGGAAGGCGGCTACTGACAGCCAGGCTAGGAGAAGCAGCTAGGAGAAGCAGCTGACATCCAGGATAAAAGATAAGACCAGACCAGCCAAGGCTGGGAGGAGATAACCAGCAGAGGAGCCCTGCGTATAGATTAAGAAGTGTGACGTTTGCAGTAAAGTGTTAAGGATGGATAAGGGTAGGATAGAGTATAAGAACCCTGACCAGAGAAGGAAAGTCGGCCCAAAATGACCTGCCTGTGAACTCCACGCCGGTCTGGACTCCACTCAGCCCGACGAGTGAATGAACAAGATACAGACCACCAACTGATCATCAGTGGGCCCAGAGAACTGACCCGAGCCATCGGAGCAAGACTCGCTGAATGCAAAGAGACGCGCTGGTCAGGTCTTGTAATGACATGTTATCTATCCTTCTGTTAGGAATATTAGCCACAGCAGTTACATTCCTTTGTCTGTGTGTGATAGTGAAGAGGAGGTCCACTCCTCAACCACAACAATTGTGTGTGACCCCGAGTGTGGAATTAAAGTATTAGAAAACCAGTCTGACGGCTGCTCGTTGCCTTATTGTCTACCCCAAGGGCACCTCCTGTCAGAACCAACTGTCAGTCTAGGGGAATAAGTGCTCAAGACATTGCCTCTAGTGAAGTGTAGCCTGTTAAGTCACCACCAGGGTTCAGATATTTGAGCCTACGGTAGACATTCTCATTCAAACCACTACAGTCCACTCCCAGGCCCCAAAGGCTCAGAGGGCATTGTGATAATGCAAAGTGAATTGAATCCTACTTCAGAAGCCCCCTTAGTCTTCCACAGTCTCAACAAAACCCTATTAGTTCGAATAGTGAATCAATTTCAGCATACAATGGCACAGATACACATTACTATTCCTAAAAGGAGGAATGGGAGCATAGTCAGAAAATGCTGGACCCAACAAGACTGATAACGCAGCATGTAATCACTGAATCCCCAGCTCATCAATTCCTAGCTGTGGGCCTTGACCCATCTGAAACCACATACTTACATGACAATTCATGACAGTAGCAAAATGACAGTCATGAAGTAGCAACAAAAATAATTTTATAGTTTGGGGTCACCACAACACAAGGAACTGTATTAAAAGGATGCAGCATTAGGAAGGTTGAAAACCAGTTCTCTAGCTTAATATTTGATATCAGAGGGCTTAGATGGCTCCATCCCTCCATCTTTTTTGCCTGCAGAATATGTCTCTAACAGGCTGGTTTCACTCCATGTAAGCCAGTCTCCCTGACAAATGTCTCACAGCTTTGGTGCCTCCAACATCTTGGAGTCTGTAGAGCGACCTATGCTTCACTTCATCTCTCAGGATCTTCATGCAGGGACTCAGGATTAGGGTTGAGGTCCTTTGTGGTGCATGCTTGTGATTTCCCCAAGAAAGGATCTGATGTTCTTTCTTTATTGAGAAAGGGTACATACATAGCAGAAACCATTTGGTTTTGCCAAAGAAGTCAGGAGAGGACCATATTATCAGTCTGGAAAGGGTATCACCTAATTACTTCTTTGTTTTTGCTGTCTCTTCTACCAGCTCAGTCTATTCTTCCTGGGTCTAATCTCTGCAGTGGTTGAGTAGTTTGTCTTGTGGGTTGGTGAAGATATCAGGAAATTTTAAGTTATATGTAGTTTTAGCTATGCACTTCCTGTCTGAAGACTTATCTATTGTGATGGTTTGGACAGGAATGGCCCGCATAGGTTCATGTGTTTGAATGCTTTTCCCATAGGGAGCTGCACTATGAGGAGATGTGGCCTTGTTAGAGTATGTGTGGCCATGTTGGAGGAAGTGTGTCATTGTGAAGGTGGGCTTTGAGGTTTTAATAGATGCTCAAGCTGTGCCCAGTGTGGACACAGTCTCCTGCTGCTGCCTACAGATCAAGATGTAGAACTCTCACCTTCTTCTCCAGCACCATGTCTGCCTGGATGCTGCCATGCTTCCCACCATGATGATAATGGACTGAGACTCTGAAACTGTAAGTCAGCCCAATGAAATGTTTTCTTTATAAAAGTTTCCTTGGTCATGGTGTCTCTTCACAGTAATAAACTCTAAGATACCTACTCACCCACTTTCTTTCACATGGTGAGACTGTTCCATCAGTTTCTGTCCCCACCCCTAAATTATTTATTTATTTTATTTTATTATCCTTTTTTTTTTTTTGATTCCAAATAATCTCTTTCTGAGTTTTAATTCACCCAATCTAGATTCTTTCCTTTCTGATCATTTTAGCACTTGTCTTTGTTTAGTGGGTATTACTCCCTAATTTTTTCTCAATTTTGAGTCTTCTTATGGTCACATTTGTGTATGTTGATCCCCACAGCAAATTGTTCATAATATATATGTCAGTATTACATTTTTTTAACCTGTGCAGCTGGCTGATACATGTTTAGTATTTAAGATCTCTGTTCATACACCACTGCTCGATTCCCTGGTTTAGATGATTTTACATTGTTTCTCTGGGGCCAAGACTCTTAATGTATGTGCATATTAGCACTCTTCAGTCCTTAGTGTAGTTCCTTGTTATGTAGACAAAAGCTGGAGCTACATTTTCATTACTGTGGTATTGTACTGTTGTCTTTGTGATGACTGAATCATTCAGGACAGGTTTGTTAAGTTAAAATTAAGTACTAAACAATCAAAATAGTTGCTTTGCTTAATGAGAGCAGATCATACTGTTTGTTTATTTATTTACTTATTTATTTATTTTTTTAATTGATGGATTGATTGATTTTTTTTTTCTGAGACAGGGTTTCTCTGTGTAGTTCTGGCTATCCTACAACTTACTCTGTAGACCAGGCTGGCCTAGAACTCAGAAATCCGCCTGCCTCTGCCTCCCAAATGCTGGGATTAAAGGCATACACCACCACCACCGGCTAGCCAGGCAGGCATGCACCAGTGTTGGTGCATACTGTTTATAATTACAAGTTTTTTTTTTAAAGGTTCATTTATTTTATGTATGTGAGTACATTGTAGCTGTCTTCTGACACACTAGAAGATATCAGATTCCATTACAGATGGTTGTGAGCCACCATGTGGTTGCTGGGAATTGAACTCAGGACCTCTGGAAGAGCAGTCAATGCTCTTTACCTCTGAGCCATCTCTCCAACCCATAATTACAAGTTTTGCTGGTAAATGTTACTTTAGAGTGGATCCTGGTACAGTTTTTAGAGTTAGTCTCTAGAATATGCAAAATTTTCTTCAATGTATCTTGGCAAATTTAATTTCTTTGACTTTGGTGATATATACTCTGAGAAACTAAGAATGTTAAAAAAAAAATCACTGTTTTTTAAATCACTAATTAAGAAACTCCTTTCTATAGCACCTTACTCACATGGGAGGAAATGAAGGAGGAAATGATGGCAGTAATTACTATTTTAATTCTTATTATTTGGTGTCTTTGTTTTCCTGTGGTGTTTTGTTTAGGACTTAGTGGTCCTTTCTCATTCTTTAATTAGTAGGAAGGTGCTGACTGCACAAAGACCCTTGGCTTTTGTGGTTGTGAGCCCTCTGGGTCTTTTGTCTGGGCTATAGCCTGCAGCACATGTATTGATCTTAGGCAGCCTGCAGTGTAACCATTTGCAAGAACTGGTTTGGCTGTCCTGTGCCCTCTTTAGAAGTGTGTGGGGGTTGGAAGGGATATCTGAAATCAGAAAGCTTGCACGGGAAGGTTGACTTAGGGCAGAGATGCCTAGATCAGCTCCTTGTGTCTGTGAGAAAGCTTTGGAAAGATAGCTGCTGTTTTTTCAGATGCTGATCCCCAGTTGTGAAGGCTGCTTCTCTGGCAGCCTTGACTTTGGGTCTCTGTTTTTTCTTTCAGGGAACCCCAACTATGTTGTGACATTGGCGCCACCTTGTGTCCCAGCTCAGTGTTGGGATGCTACCTCTGGATGCCTAGGTTTGCTTGGAGCTTGAGGAGGGAGCCTCTCAGTCAGCTCTCTGTAGACTTCTTAGACTCATTGCATGCTTAATTTCCACCCTGATGCAGCTTTAGAGTGAAGCTCTTGTTGTTTATTTTGTGGGGAATGGGGGGTGAATTTTCATCTCAGCATAGTTCGGTTCTAAGCTGGACATAAGGTGCACCAATTTGTTGCTAAAATTTTCAACCCTAATAGCCCATATATATAAATGACACACAATCCAAATATTTTAATTATAAGTCATATGTCAAGATTGGGCAAATCTAATACAATACTAACTTATTTCCAAGTGCTAAGACACCATTTTAATTGTGGTTTCTCTTGGCCACATGATTCTGGTTCATAGTGGCTTCCTCCTTCCTTCTCTCTTTTTCTCTCTTTACCTGCCACCCCCTTTTTACCTACCTTTAGCCTCCAGTCCCACCTTTCCCCACAACTATCCAATCACAGGCTCTAACCTATTATTCACCAATTAAATAGAGAGAACATTTACATGGCATCACCTAAGTACATGACGGTCTGCTTGTGGGGTCTGACTTTTTAATACAAATTCAAATAATGTTAGTTATTTAAATGTGTGTTTTACTATATTTCTTACACAGATGTTTTCCACATGTGCATTTGTCTAGTCTGCTGTAGCAGCATAGAATATGTATTGTTAATGGTGTATATTCTTCCAGTAATACATGCATTTTTTTGTTGGATATGCTACTATTGATTATCTAAAGAGTCATAATGGTTTTACACAGGAAAGCTAATTGTCAGAATTTTGTTTTGTTTTTGAGTCAGGGTTTTCTGTATAGCCCTCACTGTCCTGGAACTCACTTTGTAGACAAGATTGTCCTCAAACTCACAGAGATCTGCCTGCCCTCTGTCTCTGAGGGCTGGGGTTTAAGTCCTGCCCCCAGCTTGATATTTTGTTTTTTAATACTTACATCATTTTGTTAACTTTTGGGAGTTTGGTGAGGGGTAGTATAATTTGCACTTTAAATATATTTAAGTGGATCTTCACTTTGTGCTCTATCCTTTATCTTATCAGGCAGGCTTCCTCTGATTTGGGACTAAATAAGCTTTCTTTAATTATTTCCAGTTTGTGTTCTTTCACTGGCCTTTTATGAGAGTTGGATGTACTCAGAATTGGCTGTCATATTGCATGAAAGATTGAGCCAGAGCCTGACACAAGTAGAAAGAGTGGGGATTTTGTTTAATTGTTTTTGCATCTTTTTACTATGTAGTCAGACCATCATTACCAAGAAGTCAAGTTGGCACTAGGGTGAGGACCTTAAGACAACATCTGGTAAGGCTGTAGTCTGACCCTCAGTCTGCAGTGGGAAATATACTTAGAGTAACTCTGTAGATAGACATTTGAAAGAATGAATAACTGGTGTAGTCCAGTTTTGGGTATTGTTACTCATATATCTTTATGAAGAAATGAAAATTGTTATTAATGTTACTTAAGCAGATTTTGTCCTTATAAATGCTACTAAAAAGAAAAAAAAAAGAAAAAAAAAAAACAGGTAGCATAGCCAGGATGTGAATTTAGTATAGCATTGTCATAAATCCTGCATTTATAAGCCTGTGACCATATATTTGTAGCAATTAAATACACATTTTGTGTTACTTGTCCAAGTGTTGTCATTTTTCCCATAAAAATTTTTACTGAGTTAATCTTGCATACTTGATTCTTACGTCATGCCATCTGGAATAGTAGTAAGCCAGTGTTGCGGCCCGAGCTGCCCCACATTGGAGAGCCAAAATGTCGCAGACCTCTCTGTCAAAGTTTGAACCCGCTCTGCCAAAAGCCTTGGGGGCTAAACTGCTAGAGCCTTCACTGCACGAGCTGCTCCGGTCTGCGGGTCAGGGTTCAGCAAGAGAGAGAGTGAGGATCGACTGGAAGAATGGAGACCAGACAGAGCGTGACTCAATCCTGTTTATTCTTCAGTCTCTCTTTTTAGTCCAAGTCCCAAGTCTTGAGTTCCTAGTCCCT
This sequence comes from Arvicanthis niloticus, assembly GCF_011762505.2. Classification (NCBI taxonomy): domain Eukaryota; kingdom Metazoa; phylum Chordata; class Mammalia; order Rodentia; family Muridae; genus Arvicanthis; species Arvicanthis niloticus. The sequence goes on from NW_023045967.1 coordinate 61,406, forward strand.
AGTTCCTAGTGCCTCCAAGTTCCAAGTTTCTTTCAAGTGCTAAGAGCCTAATGTCTAATGCCTAATTCTCTGTTCTTCCTCCAAGTGTCAAGTACCTAATAACTAATAATTCTTCTTCCGAGTTCTCAAGTCCAAGTGTCTCCTTCCTCAATGCCTAATTCCTACTCTGCCTAATTCCTACTCATAATCATACTCATAATTGTACTCCAAGTTGTACTCTCCTAATTCCTACTCTTAATAATAATTTCTTCTGCCTCTTGCCTTTTATATGTCTCACTTCTAAGCCACCCCTCTAAGTCATACCTTTAAGCCATGCCCTTAGGTCTTGTCTCTAAATCTGATCTCTAAGTCACGCCCTTAAGTCACACACCTTTAATCTCACACACCCAAGAAAAGAGCCTGGATATCTAAACCAAGATGTTACCATAGTGTGCTCAGCTGTTGTAGAATGATGTAATCAAGCTTCTTCTCAGAGAATATGGCTCAAGATGGCTGCAAGGATGATAGTCACCTTTTGTTGGCTCCCCACAAGCCAGATGCTTTGTGGTTGAATACAGGACTTCAATCCTATATGTGGTGGTATAGGGTTTAATGTGTTAGAAAACGGCTTCTATAAAAAGCAAATGTAAAACCAGGAGCAGATGCTCAGGAAAAACATATTGTTCATTTTATGAAAAACATATGTTATTCACATAGTAAATAAATGACAACTCCTATGTTAGAGATGATAGGTTCTAGTTAATCTTGTAGAGAAAGTTACAGAACACCAGTGGATATGCCTTTGTGTGCTTGTAATTTCAGTGCTTGATAAATGTCAGTAGAAGGCCATGGAAGTAGTAGGAAATTTAGACCCTATTTTGAAAATAAATGAAAAACAAGAAAACAAAGAAAATGTTCATGTCTTTAGTTTGGACAAGAATTATCCTTTGCTCAAACAAATATAATGTTTATGGTTTAGCTTTCTATTACTTAGGAGGGAAAGAGTAAGTAACAGAGAACTTGTATTTTAAGCTTTCAAGTCAGATACATTAACTTAATTTTTTTTTATTCTTTAGAAATCACATAATTAAGAAGATTGAGACAGACAATAAATGGAAAGCAAATGGGCTGAGCATCTGGACTGTTTTACCTCATATGTATAAAGGAAAATCCTTGAGGTTTGTTATAGTATATGAGATATTTACATACTCTGCATATCTATGTGTGTGCATGGATGGATGTAGTGTATAGGTGAGATTATCTAGTTACACTGGTGTAGTTTCTGGATATGAGGAATAGGAAACAAAATTTTTAAAAAATGATTAGTAAGTTATTGTTTAATCAAATGTCTGGCAGAAAGTTGAAATTTCTGTAACATATTAGTTTTAAGTTCTATAGAACCTTCTTGTCTGTTCACTGTTTTCCTATTACAGTGAGCTGCACAGCTCTCCTAAGGCAAGGGGGATGGACTGCATCTCCCTCACCACTTTCATTTTTGCTGACCCCAGGGACTATGTTTTACAAGATAATAGGATGGTTTACATTTATTAAAACAGTTTGAGTTTATTTTGACATGTTTTTATCTTAACTATTGCTGAAGAGTAAAAAAAAAAAGAATTTTATTAGCTTTTGTATTAAATATAGAAAAATTTGCAGTTCATGTAGGTGTTTGAAACTTAAATATTTGCACCTGAAAATAATAGAAGCCATATTTCTTTAATAAAGTTTAAGAAAAATACATTTTAACATAATGATTAAATCTTATTTTAATTCAGATACACCAGATTCATCAGTAAGGTAGACTTAAGGTTGTAAAGAAAGCTATTGAATTGAGTCTTTCTTTCAAACGCTAAAATTGCTTCCTATAGTTATGAAGGCAGGTATGGAGAAGCTAAGTGAGTTCTAGTTCTTAATGGATAGTCAATTCTTATATATTTATAAAAAGATTAAGTGTTGCAAGTCAATTCTATGATTTCCATGTATTAAATACATATTATGTAAGAAAATAAATTTAGCCTTTCTTCATTTTTACCAGTATGTAAATAATTTTAAATAACATAATAGTCCCTAATGACAGAGACTCCAGTAAAATCCCCCCCCCCCCCAAAAAAAGGCATTGTCATGTTTTTTTTTTCTTTCAGGTATAAAAAGGTAAGAAATTAAAAGCTACATTTTCTTTTTGTATATTAATGGCATTGGTGGGAGCCTTATTTGTTCAGTGTTTCTTTTACAAATGAAAAAGTAACTTTCCTCACAACTGTCCATGACTGCAGTTGCAGTTCTGGGTGGTCCATCTCTTCATGAACACAAGGAACACATGTGGTGCACAGAAATACAGTCAAGAAAATACACAGAAAATTAGGCTGAAATATATATATATATATATATATATATATATATATATATATATATATATGGCGAAAACCAAAGCATTCTAAGATCAGAGAGATAAGACAAAGGTGCCCATTCTTTGCACTACTGCTAACTATAGTGCATGAAACCTGAACTAGGCATTAAAAAGGGATGAAAATAAGGAAAGTCAAAGTTTCCCTGTTTACAAATGTTATAAATGAAAGAACTTAATGACTTTACCAAAATAACTCTCATAACCTGGGAAACAGAGGGATAGAAAATAAACACACGAATTCAGCAGCCTTCCTTTAGCTCCAGTAACAGATACACTGAACAAGAAGTCAGGATTCAAGTCAGTCTCATTCATAAAAACCTTGAATAATAAAGACTAGGAGTAAACATAACCAAGAAAATGAAGGACCTGCCCAATGAAAACTTTAAAACACTAAAGAAAGACACTGAGATCAGTAGAAAATAAACATGTTCTTATATTGACTGTACTGCTCACTAACAGCATTTTTCTTCTCAAATTCTTTCAATTTATGATGTTCCTAAAATGTGTGGCATAGTTTCTTTTGTCATTTTTTTTTATATAAATCAATTAACAGCTTCTTAGGTAGGCATTGCTTTGAGGTTCTCTAAAATGAGAGATTCTTCTCTCTTCATGCTGTCATTCAAAAATAAAAAACCTATACAATGAAAACTTCAAAACACTGAAGAAAGACATCAAGGAAGCACTAGAAAATTAAAAGAACTCCCTTCTTCTTGGATTGGGAGATTCAGTCTTTTTAAAATGGCTAATCCTAATTTTTCTGTAAAAGGGACCTAACACTCAACTCCACGCTCACTGTGGATATGAGCTACAGAAAATCCCATCACTTGTTACTACTCAGTAAACTTTGGATTCAGTCTTCAATTCTGCTTATTTTATCAATATATCCTTATAATCTTTGTATGAATTATGTAACATTACTAAGGCTTAGATTTCTCATTCCTAAAAATTCACTATTAACGTTGTACCTGAGTTCTTAAAATCAGCAAATTGGAAAGGTGTAGGATAGTCTGAAGAGAGTGAACAAATAAAATTTCAATAGTCTTGTTAACAGCCAGAAATGATGGGATTTGCCTTAATTCTTGCATGATGGAGGCAGAAGTATGAGGATTGTTATGAATTTGAGACCCTCCTGGTCTATGTGAGAGTCTAGCTTTAAAAAGGAATTACAGTGAGGACAGAATATGCTTGATGTCAGCAAACAATGATGTTTGTGGAGCACTTTGGAAACTCAACACTCACAGTTTCTTGAGGTTTTGTTGGAGTCATCTCCTGTAGTACCCTGAAGGGCTGCTGTGCCCTGGCTGAGACTTTGCATGTGCAAAGGAACATTCTGCAAAGTAACAATCTGCAGTTTTTCTAAGAACAAAACATCCTGTTGAAGGATGATGCCCCAGGAAGGGAATTTACACTTGACATCTTATTGCCCCCAGTTGAGTTCCTGCTTTTTCCTGAGTTTGTGTTTTTCCTTCCTTGGCTGGGTATATATATTGAACCTGCTCAGTAAAGGTATTGGCATTCTCTCATAATGGATGACCCAAATCTGAGGTTTTTTTTTTTTAATCCCCCTGGCCTATGCCCAAACTCGGTACCGCGGGCAGCTCTGGAGCTGTCAACCTACACAATTCTGTCTGACAGATGACAATTTCAGACTTTCCCAAGAAAGTAGGCAATCTGCATAATGTCTGTCTGTTGCTTAAATTCACCCTTTAAGTACAGTGAAAGATTTGTCACTTCCAATCTTGAAACTATGGGAATACTCTGAATATTAAAAGTAAAACTTTCATCGCACTTTCAGACCTAGTAATCTTACTCCCCAGAACAGTATAGTTGCCAAAAGTTCAGAGATCTATAAATCTATGAGCTGTAGCTGTCCTCCCCTCCTCAGATCCTCAGGCCTTTCCCACACTCACCTTCTATCTCTGTGTAGTTACTATACTATATATATTTGGTATATACTGTATGTCATATACCAAAATATCCACATTTGATAATGATGCAAGTGTTGTAAGTCTAACTTTATGGACTGTGAAGAAGCCATGAGGTGAGACATAGAGGCTGTGGGCTTAGAAAATGACAGGGATCCAGCTGGGTATAGACTCGCAGGATCACATAGAAACTACCAGGACTACCTGTAGAACATTTCCTACAAAACAAATTTCAATTGTGAAAAAACTAATATTAATATTTTAATGGGTATTAAGGGAGAGAGTGAACAGAGAAAGTTTTTAAAAGAGGACAGTTTGGCCTTACATAGACTTGGTGCAGGCTTAGAGAATTTGCCAAGTTACATAGGAAATCATTTTAATGATATTGTAATACTTTGCCTGTTGTACCAAAGAACTATAATAGTGTGTTTATAACAGAGATCTCTGTTTTCTTGTTATCTTGTTTGTAGTTTATCGAATGCTTTGCTTCCAGCCCTAAAAAAACAAACAAACAAACAAACAAACAAACAAACAAACAAACAAAAAACAAAAAAAAACCCAAAAAAACAGTATTGGAGATTGAAAGAAACTGGCCTGTCAAATGCTGCTTTTGATTCTGACTTCAAAGATATTGAAAGTTTAGTAGAGAGAAAAAAGGTGGTGGCTTGGGCTGACCAAACTACCAAACATTCAAACCAAAGTGATCTTCCAGGGATTTCTCTTCCTGTGACCTTCCCAATTCAGTCTATTCCTTGGACCAATTGGCTTGGACCAATTCAGTCTATTCCTTGTTGTAAGTATTTTTATTTTATTCCATAAATGAAAGCTTATTTCTAAGATTTTTTTTATATTCCAATCTACAGAACAGTTGGTTTCTTTTAAATAGATTTTCTTATTTGATTACCACTAACAAAGAATCTAGTTTCTAAGTAATTTTAATTAACAAGAATCTCCCAGGAGCTACCAGCATCTATATATTGATGTTCTGAATAACTAGCAGTTTCATTTTCTTCCCATTCTTATTTAAATTTTAACTTCAATTAAGGGCTAAAGTATATAAAAATATTGTGCAATTTATAATAACTTAATCTTAAGATCAACGAACACTATAGAATTCACTGTTTCTATTGACATTTGTTATCTCTCATCTTTCTACAGATTGTGAATAAGATATTTTCATTGCAAAACTGACATATAATCTTGGGTTAACATGATACTTTTTGCAGTGTAGAATGTAGCAATGTGGATTGCCCTGTCTTTGAGATAGCCTGTAGCAATGTGGATTGCCCTGTCTTTGAGATAGCCGATGTTAGCAATTTGTTATGCTTATGTGCCCTCTGACTTGCACAGTCTGTTTTCCCTTGAGCTCTCTGGGTTTGTTTCATAAATAAATTTTATTGGTTAAGCCTAGGTTTTGTGAGGTTTCACTTGAAGATTGGCACATTTTGTTCTGCAATTGTTATCAGTTACATTGCTTACTGTAAATAGTTTAAATCTACCTATATCAGGAATGCGCTTCATTTAAAAGTTTAAGAACTTGGGAAATAAATTTGCAGCGATTTAAACAGGATTTTGGTGAGTAGTGCATCAGATTATTTTTGTGGGTGTTACTCAGAGTTTGCATTGCTGTTGTCAGATACCTAAGAATGGATTTATTTTTGCCAAAGATTTTGCAAAAGATCAGTCCATAGTCACAGGGGCAGATCATACTGTGAGCTGAGGCCACATTCTGGAGGAGTTGACAGAGAAAGAACCAGGGAGGCCAGAAGACCTTGAAAATCATGTTCCTGCCTCTTCCACTGATGCCACACATCCTCCCACAACAGCACATTCAGCTGGTTTAACACGTGAACCTGGGTGAGACATTTTATATTTATTATTTAGTTTATTATTATTTTATATTCACACCATAGCCATGTATATTTGCTTCCGTGCATTCATAGAACATGATTTTAAAAACCATGATTAGAAAACCAAAAGTTTTTTTTTTTCAATTTAAGTACTTTGTTGATATTTTGGCTCCCCCCAAAATTAATTTTCTAGTTGTAGATACCTACAATATCAGATGCCTCAAAACCGAAACTGGGGAGCCCATGTAACACTGAGAAATGTTGACTGTTGGATCATTTTGTGTCTTCGAGATACACCTCTATCAAAACTTTCCAAAATAAAAAAGATAGTGACTGAATAAACATGGAATCTAGTGTTTATGATAAAGAATGCTGTACCTAGTGCTTCGGAGGGCATATGTTTAATTTTTTAGTAAACTAAAATATTAACACATTCTTTTTTTTTTCTTGGATTTTTTTGGGGGGGGGGATTTTATTTTTTGAGACAGGGTTTCTCTGTGTAGCCCTGGCTGTCCTGGAACTCACTCTGTAGACCAGGCTGGCCTGGAACTCAGAAATCTGCCTGCCTCTCCCTCCCAAGTGCTGGGATTAAAGGTGTGTGCCATCAATTGTTTATCATAATTGGCTATCAATTAGTATTGATGATTATTGATTATTGTTTATTGATTATTGGTTATAGAATGGCATTATTGATTGTTATTCCATCACCATCATCCCCCTGCCTCTGCCTCCCAAGTGCTTGGATTAAGGGTGTGTGCCATCAATTATTGATTGTTATTGGCTATTGATTATTATCAATTATTGATTCGCACTGAATGCTGATTATCGATCATTGATTACCATGATAATTGATCACTTTTGGTTATTGACTAGTGTTGATTATTGGTCATTGATTGGTATTTATTATTGATTGGCATGATTATTGATCATTATTCCATCACCATCTTCCCCCTGCCTCTGCCTCCCAAGTTCTGGGATTAAAGGCGTGCGCCACCACCAACCGACCATAGTAACACATTCTAAAGTAACACATTTCTTTAGAATGTTACTACTTGGATTGCCAGTAGCACTGATACATCATCTCTTACATATCTTTGTATTTGAGTTAGTTATTGGGGGGTTTTGTTCTTATTTTGGGTTTTCAAGGAAGTTTTGGTTTTTAGACAGGAACTTAACTATGTAATTCAAACTTGACTGAAACTTGAAGCCAAGGCTGTCCTCAAACCCGAAATCCTCCTATTTCTGTATTCTGAGTGTTGGATTATGGGTATATACCATCATGCGTAATGATTTATCAGTACTTTAATTTTGCTGGGTCTTTACCTGGATGTATCCAGTATGGAGAATTGTCTAGTGTCTGGCAGCCTGAGGCTCTTTATTACTCCTGTCCTCGGTGTCCCAATGTTGCTGAGCTTTCTTGACAGCGTCCTCTGGCCATGGTGCGATGGCTTTTCTTGGTTGTCAACTCGAGGCACCTTAGAAGAGGGACTCACGACTGAAAAAACAGCCTCTATCAGATTGGCCAGTGGATGACCCCACCCACAGGTCTCAGTTATTCGTGGGGATTGAGGGGGATCTCACCTGAAAATTAACATGGGCGAGAAAAAGAAGCGAGACCAAGCAAACGGAGAATTGTCAGGGTGTGATTTTAATGCGAAAATAACTCTCAACTTATATAGTTCCTAACAAGGAAATGGGGAGGGAGGACAATACGAGGAAAAAGGAACATATCAAAGTCAGCCATACATTCCCAGAATCCACCTGGCTACCTCACCTTTACCTGGGAGAGGCTATGTCACCGCCCATATAAAACAGGCAGAACCCCCTGATCTTACTATCTTTGTCCATCTGGGGGGACATCCTGTGGTCTATTCTCCTATTGATGTCAACCACCCAGAGTATCAATAATCAATAATCAATGCAGATCTATAATCAATAATCAATAAATGGTAATCAATACTAATTGATAACCAATAATGATCAATAATTGATGGCACACGCCTTTAATCCCAGCACTCGGGAGGCAGAGGCAGGTGGATTTCTGAGTTCCAGGACAGCCTGGTCTACAGAATGAGTTCCAGGACAGCCAGGGCTACACAGAGAAACTCTGTCTTGAAAAACCAAAAAAAAAAAAAAAAAAAAAAAAAAAAAAAAGAAAGAAAAGAAAAAAGAAACCGATGTTTTTACTTCGTACAGATTCTTTAGCTGTCTTCAGAAGAAAGATTGGCCTAGGTTAGGTCCATTTATTTTACTAGCAGAAATTCTCTACTTTCTTTTATTTTCCATCAGAAAAATGTTCACAGGCATGATATTGATCATACTCTTTCCCTACCTCCAACTTCTATTCAATCCTGTCCACCTCACTCACCACACATCTCCATGTTCTTTTGGTCTGAATGCATTCAGTCTTGCATGATCTCAGGACCTAAGTAGGATCAAGCCTTGTTAGTATTGGGTTGGAGCTCTCTATATTTTTACATTAATATATATATATATATATGTGTGTGTGTGTGTGTGTGTGTGATATATGTATGTAATATACATAATATATAATATAAGTGTATGTAATGTATGTATGTAATATATGCAATATATATGGAATATATAATATATATGTATGTAATATATGTAATATATATAATATATGTATATGTATGTAATATATGCATGTAATATGTGTAATATATATGTAATATATGTATGTAATATGTAATATATATGTAATATATGTATGTAATATATAATATATGTATGTAATATGTGTAATATATGTGTGTAATATATGTAATATATGTATGTAATATATGTAATATATATGGTATATATAATATATACATGTATATAGCCAGAGTATCTAGAGTTGTTTTCAAGTAGGGAACATGAGCCATACTAAGTCACAACATGGGGATTCACCTCACTTGTTCCAAGAAAAGGTACAGTATTTTTAAATCTCTCAGTTTCATTCTCCCCTCTCTTTACTCTCATATAGGTGTGTATACAAATATTAGTCTGTTTTTTTTGCTGAAGCATTGTCACCGTTAGAATTTACCTAGGTGAGATCTGAAAAGCAATACTTAAAATATAATTTCATCTTTTGTAGTTGTTTCTTTATAGTGAATTGAAGATATTGGGAAGGAAGTTGCGTTGTTTTGAGTTGTTTTGAGTATTTACTTGAACTGATTTCATAGATTAAATAATTGCATGTATTTTTATTCCATGAGATGTATATGTTGCATCTATATATACAGTCTTAGAAGGATAGAAGAAAAGATGCCTGAGGCTATCTATAAACACACTTATTAATCTTAGATATATTCAATTATGTTCATGGAGAGGGACAATCAGTTCAGTTTAAGTCCTGTGTATAATCATAAACATTATCAACTGGTTTTGTTCTTAAGTTTACAACATACTGAAAAGTATTAAGCTTGACTTTTTTCAACTTGTTTAAGAGCCTTAAATCAGAGGCAGTATTTTTATTTAAAGCATGTACACGACATGCTTTCAAAACCTGATTAGATTAACCATAATAAACTTAACTTGTACTCTTATTGAACATTTAAAATAATAAATGATAGAAAATAATATTACAAAAAGCAAGTATTTTGATTTCTCCTGGTGTTTATGTCTAAAGAAAGAAAGCAGAGTTCCATCTGCTTTCTTCTACCTCAGCTTCTCCAGGTTATTCTGAAGTCAATCTTACATCTATATTTTTTCATTTATATCATTTGTCTCTAAGTGGAAATGTCTAATGTCTATACACCTAGTGTTATTTACTATATTATCAGTGTTTACATTTCCCTGTCACAGAAGTGACTTGTTTCTGACACAGAAGAGGTACAAAGTCAAAAATTGAGGTAGAAAGTCAGGCAAATGCTTTATTTCATCACTGATTAATCAGCCTCTTGTAACTCTTTTTGTCCCAGGGTCTTATTATGTAACCCCAGCTAACCTAGAACTGGCTATGTAGACCAAGCTGACTGAACTCACAGATATGGACTCCAGATCCCCCTTCCAAGGGCTGAGATTAGATGTATACAGCACCAATCCCAGCCGTACTACCCTTTAAGTCTCAGGTTCTGTTGCATTTTTGTATTTGGTAATTGTGTGTTGCTCATTGTCTACTTAATGGGCATTAATATAATTTACATTTTTAATTTTTAATTTAATTTTTAATTTTAATTTTTAATTTTACATATGCTTCTTATATAATTTACATTTTTTGCTTCTTAGCATATGTGATTTCTTTTTCCATTTCTTTAAGAGTCTCTTTTCTGTGAATTGCCCACTAATTATTTCTGCACTTTTCTTGTACAATTGCCCTTTGCAAAATATTGTTTACAGACACCTAACTGTGAAGACATTTATCTGTTCATTTTGTAATACTGAATTACTAAATGTAAGGTATTTAGGAAATATTTATGTGCTTAGCAATATGCACACAGGTACACACATAAGCACACACACAGGCACACACACAGGCACACAGCAACAACTAGATTCATTGAGGAAATGAATAAAAAGAAAAGAAGGGCAGTATATAGGAGGAAAGGAAAGGGGAAAATGTAATTGTCTGAAAAAATTTCAAAAGGACAAAAAGAAAGTGCAGCACTGTGCAGTACAAGCCCCTGCAGTACTGCACTGATCCTCTAATAAGGAGCATAGGTCACTTCAACAGAGATTAGGAGCAGGTTGCAGATAATATGCTGGTTTTAAAAACATAGTCTGTTAGTTTTCACTAATAAATTTGAAGCATCTTACATATATATATATATATATATATGTGATATATAATATATATGTATGTAATACACACACACACACACACACACACATATATATATATATATATATATATAGAGAGAGAGAGAGAGAGAGCGCCAGCGCGAGAGAGAATCTAGACTTGTTTTCACCATAACTGCTGCTCTTTCTATATCACCCCTTTGGTGAGTTTAACAATCTAGAAGGATCCATTGCATAAACACAAAAAGGAAAGATATCCTCTCAAAGGTGACTGCAGTGCCAGTCCACTCATACTCATCTTCACAGTATCACTAGTGATGGATTCATGGAAAGACAGGAGAATTTTTGAGAAACCTGAAGAATGGGAAAGGCTAAACACAGGAATGTAAGACACATTAACATTTTTCCTACTGGGCCACTAAGGGTGGTAGCTTTAGTGTGGGTCTTCTTTATTCTTGGGTGGTTGTTAGCCACCAACCAGTGAGGACAAAGGGAGCAGCCATGGCAATCTGGCTTGAGATGGCTGTGAGTATTATAAAATTAACTCCGGAGACCAGCACAGTGAGTCAAATCTACTTTATTCTTCCATAAATAAGGTATATGAGGGCCTTTATGGGTACAGGTGGAAAGGATTAATTGGTCAAAATAGTATATCTATGTATCATGTGGGCAGGGAAGCCAGAATGGAACTTGTGTGCTGAGTTTAAGTAGCTCACACAGGGACATTCTTTTGATAAGGACAGCCACCTGTGTTCAGGGACATTGTCTAGAAAAATTGAGACAGAGAAATGGAAGCCCTGCTGATAAAGAAAGTCCTCCATTTTGAGCTGAGTACCACTCACATTTGGGGGACTGCGGCCTTCACACAGGTTTCCAAAAACCTTGATTCCTGAAACCATGAATCTTGGCTGTGAGAGAAACTGTACCAAATACTGGAAGCTGATTCAAAATACATACAGCCTAGGACCCTGCCCACCTCTCTAAGTGGCTGTCTCATAATTGGCTTGTAAAAGTGTCTTCTAAAGGTCATTCTATTTTACTATCAGTTCAGCACCTTTATGGTTACAAGGAATATGGTATTAATAGTAATTAATACCATTCGAATCCATGATCATTGTCCCACTGTCTCACTTCTCTGCTGTGAAATGAGTTCCTTGGTCAGAAGCAATACTGTGTGGAATGCCATTGTGGTGAACGAGGCACTCAGTGTGTCCATGGATCGTGGATTTGGCAGAAGCAATATGTGCATGAAAGTCAAAATCATAAGCAGAATACCTGTCTATTCCAGGAAGTAGAAAGCTTTGTCCTTTGCCCAAGAGGAATAGTCCAATGTGAGAGGACGACTCTACTGTTGTAGTGGTCCTATATTGCAAATTACATTTGAATGTTAACTAGTCCTATATTGAAATTTACCACTTGATGTTAACTAATCCTAGATCGCAATTTCCCATTCTAAGTTAAATACTCCTAGTTTGTAATTTCCAATTTCATGTTAATTAGTCCTATATTGAAATTTACAATTCCATGTTAACTAGTCCTAGGTTGCAATTTTCAATTTTATGTGAACTAGTCCTATATTGAAAATTTCATTTATTATTAAGCAGTCCTATATTGAAATCTACATTTTAATATTAATTAGTCCTATCTTGAAATTTTCAATTTAATGTTAACTAGTCTTATATTGAAATTTTCAAGTTAACATTAAGTAGTCCTATATCCTAATTTCCAATTATTTTTAACTAGCCCTATATTGAAATTTCCAATTTTGGTGACAGCCACTAGACAAGAATTGCCTCTTTCCATCTACAGACAAATTACTGTCCAGAAAAGGACACACTTGCAGAATAGTTGACTGATTATATCTGCCTAGACAGAGTAATCAGCCCTTAATAATTCTGCAGCACTAAGGTCTGTCTGAGGATCCTGGGCCAGAAGGCTGAAGATTTGATGCTCCAACGTTCTGTAGTACAGGAACTGTCTAGGTGTTCAGTGGTCTCTATAAATTGGCTAAGTTTTAGAAGCTATGCTTAGTGCTTCCCATAATTTCAATTAACTCAGTCATTCTGGATTTCTGATGGGGTTAAAGACCTATAGTCTCATAGCCAATCCTGGATATTTACCTTGAGAGAAAAGATTTGAGTGGATGGTTTTCAGCTGACATTCATTTTAAAGCCAAGAAAAAAAGCCAGGTTCAAAACTAGGTGTTTAGTTAGGAGAGATGACAGAGGTTCTGGTTAGTCAACAAAATGATGGACTGGGTATTAGGACTATCTTGTACCTCACTGGTACAATTAGGAATTGCTGGGAGCCAAGACCCCCTTCTGCCTGAGAACAAATATCAGTTAAGTAAACAGCCTGAGTTAAGGAATACTTTATTTATTGCCCTTCTGCCAGAGAGAAAATATTAATCAGATAAGCAACTTGAGCTGAGAAAGTTTTAATTGCCTTCTTGTTTGTGAGAAAATATTTGGATAAGTAATTTGGGCTAGGAATTCTTGTGGGCTTAGAGAACTCTGCAATTATGGGATGACCCTGGTCCCTGACTGTCAGATGACCCTCCTGCCTGCTTGCCTTTCTAACAGCAGCCTGAACAATAAAATTTAAGCACTTGATCAGACATTCAGACAGGTGCTTCTTCCTTGTGTCTCTTGTCTCTTCATTCTTTTGCTCCCTTCCCTAGGGTCTCGTCGAATCCCTGCAGGCAGGGGCAAGGAATAATTATGCTCTAATTTTATTTTGAGAGAGAAGTTTTATTTTAACAGGAAGGGTGATATGTAGGAGGAACTATGGGGGAAGGAGTATGGAGAGGAAGAGATGGAGTAAAGAAAGGAGAAGATGAAGGAGAGGAGAAGCTAGGTGATGAGAGAGAGAAGGGGGGGACATGCAGGCAGATGTTCACATGTCTCCACCAGTCAAAGATAGGTTACATATCTAGGTTTGGTATTGGGTTACACTTCTGATTGTTCATTACCAAGCTTATAAAGCCTTTCATTAACATTTAATAAAAAAAGAAATTTCCAATTTTATGTTGACTTATCCAGTATTAAAATTTCTAATTGAATATTAACTAGTCCAATACTGAAGATTCCAATTTAATATAAACTAGTCCTATAATAAAATTTACAATGTGATTTTTTTTTTATTTGATTTTTCGAGACAGGTTTCTCTGTGTAGTCCTGGCTGTCCTGGAACTCACTTTGTAGACCAGGCTGGCCTCGAACTCAGAAATCTGCCTGCCTCGGCCTCCTAAGTGCTGGGATTAAAGGCATACGCCACCACTGCCCAGCAACAATTTAATTTTAAATAGTCCTATATTGAAATATCCAATTTAATCTTTTCTAGTCCTATATTGAAATATCCAAATTAGTGTTAACTAGTACTATATTGAAATATAATATTCTTTGATATTTCCAATTTAATATTAACTAATCCTATATGGAAATTTACAAGTTAATAATAGGTAAGACTGTATTTAAATTTATAATTTATGTTAACTAGTCCTACACTAAAATTTTCAATTTTTTTTAACTCATTTTATGTTTAAATTTCCAATTATTTTTAACTAGTCCTATATTGAAATTTACAATTTAATATTAACTAGTCCTATACTGAAACTTCCAAGTATTTTTAACTAGCTATATATGGAAATTTCTAATTGACATTAACTAGTTCTATATTGAAATTTCCAATTTAATATGAACTGGTCCTATATTTAAATTTCCAATTTTTTTAACTAGTCATATATTGAAATTTCCAATTTAATATGAACTAGTCCTATATTGAAATTTCCTATTCAATATTAACTAGTCCTTTATTGAAATTTACATTTTAGGGAGCTGGAGAGGTGTCTCAGTGGTTAAGAGCACTGACTGCTCTTTCAAAGGTCCTGAGTTTAGTATTAGCCCAAAAGCTCAGAATAGGTGATACAGTTCACAGACAACATGAAACTCAAGAATAAAGACAAGGCGAGCACTGGTGGTGCACACCTTTAATTTCAGCACTTGGGAGGCAGAGGCAGGCAGATTTCTGAGTTCAAGGCTAGCCTGGCCTACAGAGTGAGTTCCAGGACAGTCAGGGCTACACAGAGAAAGCCAGTCTCGAAAACCAAAGAGAGAGACAGACACAGAGAGACACAGAGAGAGAATAAGGAAGAACAAAGTGTGGGTTCTTCTTAGAAGGGGGGAACAAAATACTCATGGGAGCAAATACAGAGACAAAGTGTGGAACAGAGACTGAAGAAAAGGCCACCCAGAGACTGCCACACCTGGGGATCCATCCTATATGCAGTCAACAAACGCATAAATATTATGGATACCAAGAAGTGCATGCTGACAGGAGCATGATACAGCTGTCTCCTAAGAGGCTCTGCCAGAGCCTGACAAATACAGAGGCAGATACCTGCAGCCAACCATTGAATTGAGCACGGGGTCCCCAATGGAGGAGTTAGAGAAAGGACTGAAGTTAGAGAAGTTAGAAGGACTGGAGTTAGAGAAGGAGCTGAAGGGGTTTGCAACCCCATAGGAAGAGCAACAATACCAACCAACCAGACCCCCCAGAGCTCCCAGGAACTAAATCACCAACTGAAGAGTACACATGGAGAGAACCATGGCTCCATCTGCATATGTAGCAGAAGATAGCCCTGTTGGGCATCAATGGGAGGAGAGGCCCTTGGTCTTGTGAAGGCTCAGTGTCTTGCTTAGAAGCAGGCTTTTGTGCTGCTTAATGAGAAAACAAAATCTCATCCTGGGAATTATGTAATGTTTCTTTAGCACTGGAGATTTTCTTGGCCTTCTTCTACCAGAGACTTTCCAGATCCATGTGTGACATCTGGATCTGGTCTACAAATGTGTATTTAATTTTTTTAAAATCTCTTGGAATTAGAATGAAATAACACATTACAAACCATAGCTATTGTGTAGACTGTTTGTCATAGCTTGTGCTTTTGATTAAACTGCACAAGGAATCCATGTTTGATACAGAAAATAATGAAATATAGATGCAAAAGAGAAAACCCAAAAGCTAAAGTAAACTTACATTCCTCCACAGAAATTCATTTTAATATTTTATTATTAATTTTTCTTGTTTTTCAATGCATTTATTCACATCTAAAAACATTAAGTAGAAAGGGATATGTACGGATATGTGTACTCACATGACACCTTTTCTAACCAGTTTCAATGAAAATATTTGAAGTGAAAGTAAGATGATTTAATTTAGCTTAGGCTAGCCTCAAATTCATTATATAGCTGAGCTGGGTCTTGGCCTTATGATCTTCCTGACTTGTCTGTTGGGTTCTGAGATTAAAGGCATGCACCACCACAGGGAGCAGCATGTTTCCTTCCAACTTCCATGTCTAATAATTGGTTACTGGAACAATCTTTCCCTTTCATCTTCCTTAAAGGAAAGGCGTCTGAAAGCACAGTATGACCTTTTCTAGAAAGAACCTGAGCCAGGACTACTGAGTATCCTCTATCATCTTACTTTCCATTCCATTTCAATCATTGGACACAAATCATAATTACAGCCATCTTGTTGTGGTAAATATTATTTGGAGATTTCTAATCCTAACCTTAATCCTATCCCCTATCCTGATCTATCTATACAAACAACACTACACAAAGTGTAGAAGGAAGAATCCAATCCAAAGAGATTAATGATAGACATGAAAACACAGGTAGTAAATAATCTTGTTATCTGCAAAAGAAGGAAAGCACACACACACACACACACACACCAACACCACGACCAGCAACAGCAGTAACAATAACAACAACAAGAACAACAAAATATCAGAAGATAACAATCACCTTTCATTGACTCTCTCAATATCAATGACCTCAGATGACTATAAAAAGATACAGGCTAACAGAATGGATGCTAACACAAACTTATCCTTCTATTGTGTATAAGAAATATATCTTGGGCTGGAGAGGATGGCTCAGTGGTTAAGAGCACTGACTGGTCTTCCATAGGTCTTGAATTCTATTCCCAGCAACCACATGGTGGTTCACAACCATCTGTAATGGGGTCTGATGCCCTCTTCTTGTGTGTCTGAAGAGAGCAATGGTGTACTCATATGCATAAAATAAATAAATAAATAATTAAAAAACAATAAAAACTGTAAAAAGAAAGAAAGAAAAAAGAAAGATAGCTCAACATCAAGGATAAGCATTACTTAAAGGGTTGTAAAAAGTTATTGTAAGAAAATAGACCAAAGAAGCAAGCTGGGGTAGCCATTCTAAAATAGTTTTAAAAAATTAAAAAAAAATTGGAGAAAGATATGACATATTCATCAAAGGGAAAAAAATTACCATTAGATGCCATTTCAATTTTTAACATCTCTGCCTTAAACACATGGTCACATACCATTGTAAAATAAAGAGTTTTAAAGTAAAAAATCACATGATAACCTTCAGACCTTATACTTGCAAATTTCAATACTCCATTCTCACTAATGGAAAAATTCTCCAGACCAAAATTAAACAGAGAAATACTCCAGCTAACTGATAGCATGAACATGAATCCAGCTGAAATTTGGAGAACATTCTACCGAAATATAAGAGAATATACCTTCTGCTTAGCACCTCATGAAACTCACTTGTGAACTGCAAACATATTCAGACACATTGCAGGTCTCAATACATACAAGAAAGACAATCTATCCACCATGTATCTTATCAGACCACCATGGATTACAGCTGGGTATCAACAAAACCAGAAAGAACACAAAGCTTACAAACTCATGGAAACTGCACACCTCACTACTGAGTGAAAACTAGGTTAAGACAGAAATAAAGGAAGAAATTAGAGACCTTATAGAAGTCAATGCAAATGAATATGCAACATGCAGAATCTTATGGAACACAAACAAAAATGAAACTCTCTCTAAGATGAAATTTCATAGCACAAAATCTTTACAAGAAAAAATTGGAGAGCTCTCACACTGGCAATTTAAGAGCATCCTTTAAAGTCTAGAACAGAAAGATGTGAGTGAGCAATGAAGGAAAGAAGTAGACATCAAGATATTGTCAAATTGGGATCAAAATCCATAAAATAGAAAGAGAAGAATACAAAGAATTAATGAAATATGGAGTCGGTCCTTTGAACCTTTTATTAGACAAAATAGAAACACTTATTGAAAGATAGAGAATATCCAAATTAATGAAATCTGAAGTCAAAATGGTGACAAAATAACAGACAATAAAGAAAGCCAGAGAATAGAAAAGACATAGTTTTAAAATGACTGTACACCACCAAATTAGAAATTCTAAAAGAAAAGGCTAATCTCCTCAATTTGTCCCACTTACCAAAGTTAAATCAAACTAAGGTAAATACTTAAACAGACCTAAACACCTAGAAAAAGAGAAGTCATTACAAGTCTGCCAACAAATAGAGGCCAGGGCCATTTAGGGTAGAATCCTACCAGACTTCCAAAGAGGAGTTCACGAAAATACTCCTCAATGTGTTCAACAATATAGAAAAGGAAGAAACCTTAGCTGACTTTATTTTGTGAGCCCATGGTTATGCAAACATCCAAATCAATATAAAGACTCAGCTACAAAAAAAAAAATTACAAACCATTTTCCCTTAAAACCACAGATGCAAAAATATTTAATAAAATAAAATAAATTAAATAGAATAGAAAACACTTCAAAAGATCATCCTCCATGATCAATGAGGCAGGCTCCATTAAAGCGATCCAGGAATGGTTTAATATAATGTGCTTAATGTGTAAGAAAATAAAACAAGTGGTCATCACATTAGATGATGAATAATTCTGTGACAATATTTAATCCCACTTTATGATAAAGTTCCTGGAGTGATTAAGGATACAAGGGACACACCTAAACATAATAATGTCACTTTACTGCAAACCTATAGCCAACATTAAATTAAATGGAGAGACACTCATATTAATTCCACTAATTCACAAACAAGATCAGGTGATCCATTCTCTCCATATCTATTCAAAATACTATCTAAAAGTTTAGCAAGAACAATAAAACTGAAGAAGATAAAGGTAATATAGATTAAAAAGGAGGAAGTAAAATTATCTCTTTTTTTTTTTTTTTTTTTTTTTTTTGGTTTTTCGAGACAGGGTTTCTTTGTATATCCCTGGTTGTCCTGGAACTCACTCTGTAGACCAGGCTGGCCTTGAACTCAGAAATCCACCTGCCTCTGCCTCCCAAGTGCTGGGATTAAAGGCATGCGGCACCACTGCCTGACCAAAATTGTCTTTATTTGCAGATGATACAAGTGGACCAAAACTTCCCAAATGTAATTCCTAGAGCTGATAAGCCCTTTCAGCAACGTTGTTGGATACATGATTAACTAAGAAATACAAAGAAAATGCAGTGGCATTACAAGTGAGTGTGTAAGTGCAAACAAAATAGACATTATAAAGTGTGAATTGATTGTTGACACTTGTCACATTTTTTCTTCATAATAAACAAACTTGTGTAACTCAATGTAAGTGTGTTACAAATGAGTTTGCAAGTGCAAACAAAATACAGACATCATAAAGTTTGAATTGATTGTTGACGCTTGTCACATTTTTTTCCTCATAATAAATAACCTTGAGAAAATCAGTGTATGTGTGTTGGGTAAGATCTTACCAAATTATTTGTAGTCACAGATGACTTTGGTATTCTTGAGGATCCTCAAAGACTACTGTGATACACAAAGGCTTTAATTGATTGATTTCATGCTGAAGAGTTTACTCTTATATAAAGATACCAGAAAGTACACAACTTTAATGCATTGACCATGTTTATGGGGATTCTCGCATTATGACTTATTCTCATGGTTTCTAGGACAACTGCCACATGCATAGACTTTACCATGTTGCTTATTCATAGCATTTCTCCAGGATGATTCTTCTATGTTCATAGATGACTGTGTTGTGAAATGGTTTTATCTCATTGATTACATTGTAAGATATGTCTTCAATATGTGTTCTTCTATGTATTCAAATATGTCTATAATATTCAAATGTTGGGAAGAAGCAAAAGAAACTTGCCCTAAGGACTGCTTTTTTGTTACCAACCTGGACTTAATCATCAACTGAAACTAAGTTCAAGTCCCAGGTCATAAGGGACCTGTGTACTTAACAATATCTGACCAGCTTTCATCACTCATGTTTTCTTACCTAAAACATAGCAACTGTTCCTAACCATAATTTCTGTTATTCATGTTTTGTTCCTTAAAATATAATGCATGTTTCTAACCACAAAAGAACAAATGGCTGTGATAATGTTGACCATACAAACTACATTCTGTATCATTTGACATAGAGTAAAACAGAAAAAAAAAAAAAAAAAAAAAAAAACATGATTGGGAGAAAAATGTAGCTGTATCTTGGCACAGGACTTTGTGGTTTTGACTTTTGGAAGCTATATAACTTTCTGGTTCAGGGTGGGGGTGAGGCTGGGGGTGTTGAAGCTAAGCTCCTGAGTGTAATTTTGTGGCCCTGAATTATCAGCAGTGACTTGATTACAATAAATTCTTATCATTTGCCTTGTCCTGTGTTTTGAGTTGTATTGAATCTCAGTGGACCCCACAACATAAAGGTTTAAGCACAGTATGTAACCACTATCCAGTATGAATAGGCTCATAATAATGAAGACTTTAGAGTTGCAAATATAATATAATATGCAAATATTATATTAATTTGCATATTAATATAATATGCAAATGATTCATTATATTAAACATATTAATAAAGTTTTTCTCTAGCACACATTCTTTCATGATAATGAAAATTAGAGAATTTTGCAAAGGCTTGACCGTATTAAATACACTCACAGGGTGTCTGTCTTAGCGTTGCCATTGCTATGACGAGAAATCATGAACAAGGCAACTCTTATAAAAGCAACAGTTTTTTTGTTTTTGGGTTTTTTTTTGTTTTGGTTTTTTTTGGGGTTTTTTTTTTTTTTTTTTTTTTTTTGGTTTTGGTTTTTTGAGACAGGGTTTCTCTGTGTAGCCCTGGCTGTCCTGGAACTCACTCTGTAGACCAGGCTGGCCTTGAACTCAGAAATCCGCCTTCCTCTGCCTCCCAAGTGCTGGGATTAAAGGCGTGCGCCACCACCGCCTGGCTAAAAGCAACAGTTTAATTGGGACTGGCTTACAGTTTCAGAGATTTAGTCCTTTTTCATCATAGCAGGAAGCAAGACAGGCATGCAAGAAAACATGATGCTGGTGAAGAAGCTGAGAGTTCTGCATCTTGATCCAAAGGCAGCCAGAAAGAGACTGTCTGCCAGGGAGCAAGTAGGAGGGCCCATTCAGCACTGGGTGGAACTTCAAAGCCCACCCCCACAGTGGTGCACTTCCTCCAAGGCCACATCTCATAATAACTTCCTCCCACTCCCTGAGCCAAGCATATTTATACTACCACATTCCACTGCCTGGCCTCCATATGATTGTGCAAACACATGATTGTATGGGGATGATATTTAAAAATAGCATAATACAAAATATGTGAGGTTCAAATTAAAAAGTCCCATCATCTACAGAAGTCTCATAAATGTTAAAAGTCCAAAGTTCAAAGTATCTTCTGAGATCATTACAATCATGTAACTATGATCCCCTATACTTTAAAAAAATAGCAGATCCATCCAAATTCACAGAATAAACTTCACCATTCCTAATCACCATTGTGAGGAAATACTGGGCCAAAAGAAGACCAAAAGCCAGCAAGGAAATCTCCAAACTCTGTATCTCTATGTCTGATGTCAAAGCGTTCTTCAGATCTCCAACTCCTTCCTGCTCTGCTCACTGCAGCACAATTCTTTCTCTTTGGCTGATTTTATTTCCTGAAAGTAGTTTTCCTGAGAAGGTATCCCACAACTCTGGATCCTAAAACTCTTGGGGTCTCCAAAGTAACTTCAAAATTGCAGCTTCTTGTTCCAGTATCGAGGATCCACAGATGATCTTCTGTGCCCCTCAAAAGAAGCTGGATCTCTCTCCAGCTCTTCCCTCTGTAGTACACTAGGTTCTGCTTGACTCCACTCAACTGCTGCTGCTGTTCTTTCTGCTGTTAGTTAAGTCCAATTGGTTCATAACTTCTGTTAGTTTCATTGCATCTCTGTTTAGTTTTTGTTTCCATGATCTGTCCATTGCTGAGAGTGGGGTGTTGAAATCTCCCACTATTATTGTGTGAGGTGCAATGTATGCTTTAAGCTTTAGTAGAGTTTATTTTATGTATGTGGGTGCCCTTGCATTTGGGGCATAGATGTTCAGAATTGCGAGTTCCTCTTGGTACATTTTTCCTTTGATGAATATGAAATGTCCTTCTTTATCTATTTTGATTACTTTTGGTTAAAAAATGATTTTATTTGATATTAGAATCGTTACTCCAGCTTGTTTCTTGGGGCCATTTGCTTGGAAGATTGTTTTCCATCCTTTTACTCTGAGGTAGTGTTTGTCTTTTTCACAGAGGTGAATTTCCTGTATGCAGCAAAATTCTGGGTCGTGTTTATGAATCCCATGTCTTTTTATTGGAGAATTGAGTCCATTGATGTTAAGAGATATTAAGGAAAAATAAATGCTGTTTCCTGTTATTTTGTTATTGGTGGTGGAGTTATGTTTGTATAGCTATCTTCTTTTAGGGTTGTTGGAAGATTACTTTCTTGCTTTTTGTAGGTTGTAGTTTTTCTCCTTGTGTTGGAATTTACCATCCTTTATCCTTTCAAGGGCTGGATTTGTGGGAAGATATTGTGTAAATTTGATTTTGTCATGGAATATTTTGCTTTCTCCATCAATATTGATTGAGAGTTTTGCTGGGTATAGTAGTCTGGGCTGGCATTTGTGTTCTCTTAGGGTCTGTATAATATTAGTCCAGGATCTTCTGGCTTTTATAGTCTCTGGTGAGAAGTCTTGTGTAATTCTGCTAAGTCTGCCTTTATATGTTACTTTACTTTTTTCCCTTACTGCTTTTAGTGTTTTTTCTTTCTTTTGTACATTTGATGTTTTGATTATTATGTGGGGGGTGGTATTTCCTTTCTGATCTAAACTATTTGGACTTCTGTAGGCTTCTTGTATATTTATAGACATCTCTGTCTGTAGGTTAGGAAAGTTTTCCTTTATAATTTTGTTGAAGACATTTACTGGTCCTTTAAGTTGGGAGTCTTCCTCCTCATCTATACCTATTATCTTTAGGTTCTGTCTCCTCATTGTGTCTTGGATTTCCTGCATGTTTTGGGTTAGTAGCATTTTGCATTTTGCATTTTCTTTGACAGTTGTGTCAATGTTTTCCATGCTATCTTCTGCACATGAGATTTTCTCTTCTATTCCTTGTATTCTATTGGTGATACTTGTGTCTATGACACCTGATCTTTTTCCTAGGTTTTCTATCTCCTGGGTAGTCTCCCTTTGTGATTTCTTTATTGTTTCTACTTCCATTTTTAGATCTTGGATGGTTTTGTTTAATTCCTTCACCTGTTTGGTTGTGTTGTCTTGGAATTCATTAAAGGATTTTTGTGTTTCCTCTTTAAGGGTTTCTATCTGTCTACCTGTGTTCTCCTTATATCCTTTGAGAGTGTTATTTACGTCCTTCTTAAAGTCCTCTATCATCATCATGAGAAGTAATTTTAATTCTGAATCCTGCTTTTCTAGTGTGATGGGGTGTTCAGATCTTGCTATGATGGGGTAACTGGCTTCTGATGATGCCATGTAACTTTGGATTCTGTTGCTTATGTTCTTGTGCTTCCCTTTCACCATCTGGTTAACTCTAGTGCTACCTGTACTCGCTGTCTCTGACTGAAGCCTCCTTTTCCAGTTATCTTGCTTCTGTCTGATCTCCTCAGAGTCCAGAAGTCTCTGTGATCTTCTCTAACTGCTCTGAGTACAGTGTTACCTCTAGGATGACTCAGGATATGGTGTCTCCTAGGTAGCAGACCAGCTAGGTGTCCACTGTTCTGGGTGTAGGGTCTCCTCTAGGAAGTCTTGGGCTAATGTGTCCACTTCTCTGAGTGTAGTGGCTCCTCTAGGATGTCTCGGGATATGTTGTCTGTCTCTCTGAGTTCAGTTGTTCCTCTGTCGCTCTGTGTTCAGTGAACCTTCTAGGATGTCTCGAGAGGAATCTGGTGTCCACAGGAGCAGACCAGGCAGGGGTCTGTGACAGGCCTCAGATCTTGGAGAGGGGCAGAAGGGGAGTGCTACTGCTCTGGGTTCAGTGGACCCTCTAGGATGATTCTGGAGGAATCCAGTGTCCATAGAAGCAGACTGGGCAGGGGTCTGCACCAGGCCTCGGATCTGGGAGAGGGGTTGAAGGGGAGTGCTATTCTGCAGGGGCGGGGTTGGTGGTCTGCTGGAATCTGAGCCCTACCCGCACCCAGCTATGGGCATAGGGAAGTGCGTGGGTCTTCTTACTGCTCTGGGTTCAGTGGACCCTCTAGGATGTCTTGGGAGGAATCCGGTGTCCACAGGAGCAGACCCGGCAGGGGTCTGTGCCAGGCCTCCTTAACAATTTCAAGCACATTTTTATTATGTATTGTCCTGCAATTCACAGAATGTCATACAATATTTACTACATCCTGTAATGTTATATATTTGTAACATATAGGTTGGAACAATTTAATTTTTTTCCCTAAACTTATTATGCCAAAAGCGATATTTATATGGCATCAGTTTCTCTCTCAAGATTTATAAATAAAAAAAAAAGAACCCTGACATTTCTGGAGAGAGAAGGTAGGGTAAATCAAGAAAGCATTGTTTGATGAATATGAACAAAGTTAAATAAGACTCTCATAAAATTAATGAAGTTTTTCTATGTTTCAAAGAAAACCTTGAAACCCCTATTAAATCCCCTGTCCAACCTGCTTCTATGAGGGACCTCCCTCAACAATGTGCCCACTCCAGCCTCACCACCCTAGCATTTCACTATGCTAGAGCATCCATCCTCCACGAGACCAAAGGCGTCTCCAACCATTGATGTCAGATAAGGCAATCTTCTGAAGAGTAGGGGAAACTTGACAACATTTAAAATGTAAATAAATAAAAAAAACTAATAAAAATATATAAATTAAAAATAAGAAAACCTTAAATCTGGAGAAAATTTTCTATTAATAAATACACGCTATACTAATTAGGTTATAAATATGTTAACACAGAATCAAAAAATTTCATGGTTTATATGGAGTTACAAAATTTTAATTATATATAAAAAATCACTTAAAAGAGATCCATCATTAGATGCTTACATATGCATATCAAAATAAAAAAAATATATATATATAACTATAAATTTAATAAATATATTCATATAGTATGACATGAATAGGTAGGTGGATGCAATTAAACATAGAATCCAGAGGCCTTTGATTTCTATGACCGAATTTACATGAAGTTGAATGTTATCAATATTGGTGCTTGTAATGGAGGATGGTCATTTGCAAGAGTAGCAATTGGCCTTAACCACAGAGCTCTTACTTCAATGCCTCATATTTTAAAATTTAGATATTTTGAAGAAAGTAAAAATTGTGATGAACCCACCGAAACTCTTCTTGTGGCCCACTCCAAGTCTTCCAAGTTATATATGAATTTCTTGACTCTGTGGAAAACAAGGAAACTAGCTTCCTATTTTTACTTTCAATCCAAGGCCTTGTGGTAAATTACAAATGATAAAAATGTCATACTCTGCACACTGATTTTCTCTATGATTCATGATCTCCAGTTCTCCAACAGGGTTAGTAAATACCGTGGTTTTTAGCATGGAAGTCACTTAAAAGAGATCCATCATTAGATGCTTATATATGCATATCAATAAAGGGAATGCCAAATCGAGAATGTCATCCAATTTATTAATGACTTTCAGAAAAGACAGCTGTATTAAAGTAATCCTGTGTAGTAAAATAAAATATACCTCATGGACAATTGAATGTTAATATACTTCATATTAATTTTTGATGGTAAAATATGTTAGAAAAAATGATTGCCAGATAACAAGTAACATTGTGTGTTGTGTGAGTATGTATGTTTATGTTTATACACATTTGTCAAAAATACTTTTTAAAGAATGAAGCCATGTATATGAGAATGAAGAGGAAGTCTGAATATCTGAAATTGTGAAAATAAAGAATGGTTGTAGGCCTTTCATTTACCTACAGTATACAAATACTTAATAAAATGTGCAGTCTTAATTAATCATTTATAGTTTTTAAATTGTCAGTTTAAATGATTAACTATTAATCACAGCACATGTACTTATTATTCAGAATTATTTCTTAAGAAAAATATTCTAATCTAATCATCACTTAATGCTTTTATAATAGAACTCTTGGCTTCTATTTTAAATTTTGAAGTCATTTGGTGAAATGTTGAGACACATTTTCATAAAACTCACTGATATTCATAAGATATGTATTGCTTGCTATTAAATGTTACCCTTGTGCATAATATTTATTTATATAAAAGATTCATTAGGGAGTTCTGTAGTGTAGAAATGTTTTCCACTGAGTGAATAATCTCTAACAAATGTACAGTTGTTTCTCTGCATTTATTTAAAAGATGACATTGATATATCTAAGCATAATGAAATGTAAGAAACTTTACCCACTCACAGTCAGTGAGTTTTGCCATTTGCTGAGAATTTACTTGTTGAAAGATGAGTTTGTGGTAGGTGTGGGCCACAGCATACACATCATACACAACATTATACAAATTGTAACTTTCATCACTCAGAAACATGTCATATTTGTGCAGTGCTGACCATTCCAATGTGGTTTTGAATGTAAAATGATCCATTTTGTTATTGTTCTTAGTGATTGAACAACTAAAATAATTCTACCCTAGTATAGACTCAGAAATGTTTACTGGGTGCTTATCAGTGTTCATCGTTTGCATAAAATTTCTAAATTTAGCAATCTCTCCTTTGTGGTATGCAAAATTAACAGTTCCATGGAAGAAATCTAGGCTGAATTTTTTTTTATTTGTGATGACATCCCATTGTGAGGTCATGATCCAGATATTCTGAGCACCTAAATATCCCCATCTTCTAAAGCTGACTCCTAGAATAGAGTTCATTTCACCATAAATAATAACAATCTTGGCTGAAGATGTCATAATGTATTTATCTTAGCCCATGTCATGTATATCTACATGATTTCTGGGATCATATTCACAAAAGCTAAACAGATTCCATGCCTTTGCATTTCTTCTCTCAAAAGTGAGAGAAACTGAATATTCTGGTCATCATCTGAGATAAACAGTGCTATCCAAGTCCATCTTAAATGAAACATCAAGGAGACCATACCATGGGGAAAATGTGTGTCCTTGTTGGCTACCTGATGGACATAAGGCAATTGGTCATGGTCACTTAAGTGAGGATTAAATGGTCCAAAGAAAACCTAAAGGATGTAGAAAAGATAATGAAACAACCACATGAGGAATATGATTGTTAGGATACTTGGACCTTTATACAAGTAGTATTACTCACCTTTGATAACTCCTATTAAGGATAGTAAGATTATATTACAAATATTGTGTATTATTCCTACTAGATTCTAGACTATTCCTAACAAGTTTGAATGTTCTAGAAAACAGTTTTGTTCATTTGTGCAATACAACTTTAATCTGTTTTTTAATTCTTAATTATATATATGTTATATATAATATATGAAATATACATACACATATATATTGTATATATATGTATGTAATATATATACACAATGTGTGTGTGTTTGTGTAGCAGTGCACTCATAAATGCATGCTGTTCACATTTACTTGTAGGCACCTATCAATGGATCTGGGGAGCCACCAGAAGGCAGCTATCATCCTTGCAGCCATCTTGAGCCATATACCCTGACAAGAGGCTTGATTACATCACCCTACAACAGCTGAGCACACTCTGATAACACCTTGTTTTAGATACTCGGATTTTCCTTTTGGGTGTGTGAGACTTAAAGGTGCGAGACTTAAAGGCGTGACTTAAAAGTGTGATTTAGAGACAAGACTTAAAGATGTGACTTAAAGGTGTGACTTAGAAATGAGACATATAAAAAGCAGAGGCAGACAGAAGAAGGTAACTTGGAGATTTTATCCGTTTACCTCATTCTCACCACCACCCAGGAACTTTCCATCCCATCGCCCCTCCTCCATACATGTTCTATGAGCATGTACCCCCATCTACCACCCCCCACTCCCACCTCCCCATCCTCAGATTACCTCTGCTTGGTGTTCAGTTCAGCCTTCATGACCAAGGATCTCCTCTCCTACCTATGTCTGACAAGGCCATCCTCTCCTACATAATCAGATGGAGTCATGGGTCCCTCCCTATGTGCTCAAGGCTGGTGGTTTAGACCCTGGGGGGGCTCTGGATGGTTTGTATTGTTGCTCTCCTCATGGGGCCACAAACTCTTTCAGCTCCTTCAGTCTTCTCTCTAACTTCTCCATTGGGAACCCCTTGATCAGATCAGTGGTTATCTGTGAGCATCTGCCTCTGAATATGTCAGACTCTGGCAGACCTCTAAGGAGACAGCTATATCAGGCTCCTGTCAGCATGAACTTCCTGACATCCACATCAGCCTCTACCTTTGGTGACTTCACATGGGATAGATACCCAGGTGGAATGGTCTCGAGACAGCCCCTCCTTCAGTTTCTGTCCCACACATATGCTCCATTTTGCTCCCTTGAGTATTTTGTTACTCTTTCTAAGTAGGACGGAGGCATCCACACTTGGTCTTCCTTATTCATGAGCCTCGGCAATGGACAGATCATGGAAACAGAAACTAAACAAAGACAAAATAAAACTAACAGAAATTATGAACCAATGGGTTTAACTGATATCTATAAACATTTCATCCTAAAACAAAAGAATTAACTTTTTTCTCAGCACCTCATTGTAACCTTTCTCCAAAATAGACCATATATTTGGTCACAAAACAGGCCTCAACAGATGCAAAAGATTGAAATAATTTCTTGCACCTGTCAGACCACCATGGACTAGGCTGGTCCTTAATAATGACATGGATTGGGGGAGAGACTGATGGGTAGGTA
>NW_023045968.1:0-57556 GCF_011762505.2 Arvicanthis niloticus
AAAGTTCTATGAATGGCAACATGAATGGTAAATTATCGAACCTGACAGTTTTACACTAAGATCTTTCATTTTAGTTTTTACTTTTTAGATTTTCTTGATAAATATCTTTTCTTTGACAGCCTAATTGGTTTAGTGTCATAAATATTCACTTTAGTAGGTGTCTATCAATCATGTCTTTTAGCATAAGTGTCATACACTGGACATTAACCAGTTTTTAAATCATCTTCAGGTGCTACAATTTATATACAACTTATATTAAATATTTCAAAACAATTGAGTAAGGGAGACATTTTTATTTATTTTTTCATAATACTGATAAAAATTCTAAAACCTTTTTTTCCAATGATGGAGACCAACAGACTGATCTGGATTTGGGCCAAGTGTAACATAATAGTGTTGTGTTTTAAAGACTTGAAACACTGTTGAAGACATTATTATTTATTTATTTATTCATTCATTCATTCTTTCATTCACTCATTTATGCAGGTGTTCATGTCTGTATGTGTACACATGCTGCAGGGTGTATTTGTGTTTCTCTGTGTCTGCAAGTTAGAGGACAAATTGCAGGAGTGAGTTCTCTCCTTTCACAATGTGAGTCCGAGAGATCAAACTCAGGCCATCATGCTTTTGGCAGCAATTGCCTTCCCCTTGTGTCATATTGCTGGCATGAGGAAGAAGATAGCTCTTTTTAATAGAAAATAAATGCCAATTTAAATCAGAATATAGATACAGTGGAAGAATAATTACTTAATTATTAACTAACAATGCAATATGGAAGATGAAACTACACTTGAAGAAAAAGGAATTGTTCACTGGTTTCTGGCTTCATCTTGAGAAATTATCTTGGAGTTGATACAGTACCATGCCAAGATCTGTCAATAGAATTTAAGTAGACAGAAAAGAGTGGCTGAAATCATGCATCAGAAGTTTCAGTGGTCCACTTCACACCTTGTCTGTAGTCTCTATTTTTAATCCTTCTGACTTCTTAGAAATGACAACTGTGTGTCCATTATTTCTTAACTGTGCTGGAAGGAGCCTCCACTGACCAATGCTGTCTGCATGCATGCCTCAACATTTTTCTTCTTGACATTGGGTGCTCCACTGCCAGGCCATCTATTAACTACTTTTAGTCTTTTTCTTCCTCAATGATAGAAAATTTTCTCCTAGCAAGGTGGGAACCTACTTAAACAAAATATTAATGTCCTTAAACTCCTGTTATCCTAACAAGGTATGTAATTGGGTTATTATATGTTCCTCTAAAGTTCCTTCTTAATCTATTAAATGAAAATGATTTTATCGAAGTGTGTTCATTTTCTATGACTAGATAATAAATGGTTATGAAAGTATTAACCTAAAATTACACCTATGTATTGTTTCATAGTTCACATGGGTCAAATGTTTAAGCAAAACGTGGTTCACTGAAGCTGTCTGCACAAGCTCTCTTAAGAAAAAGTGAGGGAATTTATGCTATGTTTGGTATGGGAGGCACAATTGGTTAAATGTTTATGGCATTGACAAAATAATGCTCCTTCTAGTGGAATATTTTTCTTATTGTTACAGAGTTACTGCTATTCATCCGGTTTTCATAGAGCATGTGCCTCAGTTACCTTTAGAAGACATATTGACCAACTCAGATGTCAAAGAGGACATGCCATCTTGCTTTCTCCCAGGCACATATAAACTACAAATGACTCCAGTAACAGGAATATTTGATTCCAATGGCTCCTTCTAGACATTTCTTAGAGCACATTCATGTGTGCATTCAACAAAAGCTGGTATTGGACCAATGGGAGTGTTCACTGGGCATCCTGCCTGATGATATTAAGATAGACTTCCCAATTTGTACTTGTAGTGATTTATTATTCTTGTCTCGGCCATAATGATGTAAAATACTTTTTCTTTATCATTTAATTAGCCCACCAATCCTGGTAAATTAGTGTTTAAAATGTTCCAGCATAGGAAGATTGAAGACAGAACAATCTCAGCAGCTTTGCATTGATATTAAACAAAATCAATAAAAGAACGGTTATTTATCATAAGTGAATTAGATTCAAAGGTCCTTCATCTTAAGGATCTCTGCTCCAATAAGCTTCAGACATGAAAATGACTTTGATCTAGGAAAGGGAAGTAGGCTCAGACATTTTTCTCATCCTGATAAGCCCTTAGAAACAGTGTTCATGGAACTTTGTTTATTGCCTTGCTTGTCCTTTGACTATTTGTGTTTATTGTATTGCTTGTTCCTTGACTATTTGCACCTATTACATTGCTAGTTCCTCAACCTAAAACCGACCTTAATTCTTGCATGTAATTAAAATGGTATAAAAGCAAAAGGAGGACAGGGAATTGTATAGGGGGTTTCTAGGGAGGGAAAATGGGGAAAGGGGATGGCATCTGAAATGTAAATAAATAA
The DNA here is from genome assembly GCF_011762505.2 of Arvicanthis niloticus. Lineage (NCBI taxonomy): Eukaryota > Metazoa > Chordata > Mammalia > Rodentia > Muridae > Arvicanthis > Arvicanthis niloticus. The sequence goes on from NW_023045968.1 coordinate 2,411, forward strand.
AATATCCAATTAAAAAAGGGATCTCTGCTCCATATCTTTATAAAGAAGAGTCTTGCCCAAAATATTTGAAATACTATTTCTGATCCTGAGTTGCTATTTCAACCCCCATTAAAAAATGACCTATTTGAATATTGCCTTGGGGATGCCCAGCATGCTAAAAAAATTCTTAAAATAATTACAAAGTTATTTCAGGGCAATGAAGAATGTATGTTTTGATTAAATGCATATATGAGTGATTACAATGGGATAAAGTTTTAACTTTTATGATATGCTTATCTCATTTCTAAAAAATATCAGTCATGCTTGAAAGTATTCTATATACCATGGAAGAAATGTGAATAGATCTGGGGCCATGAGAAACTTTGTTTCCAGTAGAAACAAAAGCAAGTTAGAATGAAAGTAAGCTAATGTGCAGATAATAAAGGACACAGTAAATGAAATAGACACTAATGTATACTTCAGAAGTTCATGTTGATTTGAAATATGTTGTTTTATTTAAGCTTCTCAGCAGACCATAAAAGACTCAAATGAAAGCAATTTTTATGTTTCACGAAACAGACAAACTTTGGTGAGTCAATTTCAATAGGAAATAAGTGAGAATTAAAATGGATCTCACACATGAAACAGAGGCAAACTCCCAATTACACTCTGACTCTCAGGCATAAAACTCTAACATTATTAATAATTTGAGGCTGATATCATCATCATCATCATCATCATCATCATCATCATGTTGCCTTGTTTCAATTTTTAAAAAAAATCTACAAATCAATCGTGATGGACTTGAGTATAATAAGCATAAGCCGTGTATCTCAGTTGAGGTAAGTAATACATTTTATGTTGGAATATATGTTATTGATTTTAGAATTTACCAATTTTATACATACGCTAGAACCTGTAAACCTATCTATGAAGGCAGAGTAAAAAGTAAATCATACATTTGTCTGAACTAAGTGTATTTATCATACCAGGAGCAAAACAACATTAAAATGTTCATTACAGAAAAAAGTGATTCCTCTGTATACATTTTGAAGTATTTTTTCTTTTTTTATTGGATATTTTATTTATTTGCAATACAGACGTCATCCCCTTTCCCTATTCCCCTCCCTAGAACCCCCATCCCATCCCCCCTCCTCCTTTATGCTTTTATACCATTTTGATTACATGCATGCATTATGGTCACTTTTAGGTTGAGGGTCTAGAAATACAATAGATGCAAATAGTTAAAGAACAAGCAATACAATAAACACAAATAGTCAAAGAAAAAGCAAAGCAATAAACCCAATTACGTGAACACTCCTGTGATCACTGTTTCTAAGGGCTTACCGGGATGACTAAAGTATCTGAGCCTATTTCTCTGTCCTAGCCCAAGGTCATTTTCATGTCTGAAGCCTACTTCCTTGTTCTAGCCTAAAATTTAGATTCCTGTCTGAAATTACTTAGTTGTTCTAGCCTAATATTTAGGTTCCTGCCTGAAATTACTTCTTTGTTCTAACCTAAGATTTAGATTCCTACCTGAAATTACTTCTTTGTTCTAGTCTGTCAGATTCCTGCTTGAAACCTACTTCCTTGTCCTTGGCTAGTGTCATATGGGCCAAGCAACCCGTTTTCTTGTCCTTGGCCCATGTCAGATTCTTGCCAAGCAGCCCCAAAGGCTCTCTACCTCTCCCCCTTTTTTATTTCGTTAACAAGACTGAGCCTGTCTTAGATCATTCTGACAAGAATGCCTTCCTTATCTTTCATGGAATATGAATTATCAAAAGCAATGCACTTCTGTCTTAGTTTGGTAAGGCTCTGTGCAGAATCTTACCAATCCTTGACTTGCCAGCCTGTTAATTTAATAACTCTGTCTGGGATCATTTTGAAGTATTAAAGCAAGGTATTCATAAATAGGGGTCAGAATTTGTGCTTCCTTTCTTAATATTGAGAATGAGAGGCATTTTTACTCAGGGTTTTTTATAGAAGGTACTTTTTGCAGCAATAGCTGATTACTTTAACACTTACTTTACATAACTGAAAATATTTTGTTTCTATCTTTTTAAAAATGAAAGACTATCAAAGCACTTAAATTATTTCTATGTGTTGCTTAAGTCCAGAAACTTAGAACTTTGGGAAATATCCTATGTAATTTGTAGTAATAGCTAATTTCTGTAACACCTACATATTTTTCATAATTGAAAATATTTTGTTTCTATACTTTAAAAAGGTGATCATAGCACTTCAGTTATATCTATGTGTTGCTTACATCCATAAACTTAGTCATTTGGGAAATGTCATACGTAATTTTCAAAACTATTTCCCTTTTCCCCTTTCATTCTCTTTGAAATTATTTCATTTTATAGGAAGGACATTGTATCAACTAATGGCTTTTCTTTCTATTTCTCAACAATACATATATACATATATACGTATATATTTTTAATGTATTATATATTAAATTATATATATTATTTATAATATATAATTAATTTATAATTAATATTAAATAATATATATATCAGAAAGAACTTGCATGGCCTTTCACAGTACCCTGTATCTGATTATGAGTACTGTATCCACATCTTCCACCTTCTTGTGAAGAAGCCATCTGTGTTGTCTAATGCAATGTCTGTATTGTCTCATTAAATTATTGTTCCTCAGTAAGTCAGGAACATTTTTATCATCTGCTTTTATATCACTGACATTTTGAGTTCCATCTGGACATTTCCATCCACACATGAACAGTAAAAATGTGATGCATTTTTTTTCCATTCCAAACAGACCCAAACAATAAACTTACCTGAACTTATTTTGTGCTTTAAGCTACATTCCATATCAGTTTGTGACCTATGCATGTTTTCTTAATAGAAACGTATATATTTACTGTCTCTAACTCTAATTCTGTGTATCTTCTGGCTCTTGTGAATCATCCAATAAGCTCATGAGAACAGTGGGTGCAGAGCTGATGATGCAGGGAAGCCCTGTGAATAGGTGGGTGACCTATATGTGGGGGGTAACCACATAGGGGGCCAACTGAAGGAGGCAGATGGGGAGATTCTAGGCTTATAAAGTTTTAGGAGGCTGAGGGTAGGCACATCCAGGATTGCCAAGGTGTTGGCTAAGGCCTTAGGGGATTGAAATGCCTCATTAGCATGGGGAAGCATTTCAGGAATCTAAGGTTCTCTTTTTTTAATTATTGATATTTTACTTACATTTCAGATGTTATCACCTTACCCCATCCCCCCCCACCCACCCAGGAACTACATATCCCATACCCACTCTTCCTGCTTCTATGAGGATGTGCCTCCGCCTCCACTTACCAGCCACCTCCCCACCCTTGAATTCCCCCAACCACTGGGCATCCAGCTTTCATGGGACCAAGGATCTCCTTTCCAACCTATGCTGTTAGGCGCCATAAGAACCTCATCCTAAGATGGTGATGGCCACCTGAGTGATAAACAAGTCCTTATTAGGTGTGAAGGCTGTGCTTCAAGGTGGCCTGATCTTAAGCAAGCATCACGAGCCTATGGAGAGATGATACGTGGCATGAGTTCATGGGCTCCTGGCAGGGTTTATAAGCTGTGCCCAAGAAGGGATTGGGGGCTCGCCATCTTGACTACCAACTGCTAAGCATCCTGAGTAAACTGCTGTGAAAAGGAACCTGTTGTTCCGTGTCTTAATTCCTGCTGGTCAGGGTTGGCGTGGCACACGAGACAAGGCCATCCTCTCCTACATATAGAGCTGGAGGCATGCTTCCCACCCTATGTGCTCCCAGGCTTGTGGTTTAGACCCTGGGACCTCTGGTTGGTTGGTATTGTTGCATTCCCCATAGGGCCACAAAAACTTTCAGCTCTTTTAGTCTTCTCTCAACTCTTCCATTGGGAACCCTTTGATCAGTTCAATGGTTAGCTGTGAGCATCTGCCTCTGAATGTATCAGACTCTGGCAGACCTCTCAGTCTGGCAGTTCCTCAGAAATTGGACATAGCATTACCTGAGGACCCAGCTATACCACTTCTGGGCTTATACCCAGAAGATGCTCCAACATATAATAAGTACATATGCTATACTATGTTCATAGCAGCCTTATTTATAATAGCCAGAAGCTGGAAAGAACCCAGATATTCTTCAACAGAAGAGTGAATAAAAAAAAAGTGGTACATTTACACAATGAAGTAAATTCAGCTATTAAAAACAATGAATTTGAGAAATTCTAGATAGAACCCAGATGTTCTTCAACAGAGGAATGGATACCAAAAATGTGCTACATTTACACAATGGAGTAAACTCAGCTATTAAAAACAATGAATTTGAAAAATTCTTAGGTAAATGGATGGAACTAGAAAATATCTTGAGTGAGGTAACCCAATCACAAAAGAACACACATGGTATTCCCATGTGCAGTCACCAAAGGTAGTTGATGCTGATGTGGATGTCAGGAAGTGTAAGCTGATAGGAGCCTGATATAGCTGTCTCCTTAGAGGAATCTAAGTTTCTTATCAGGAGAAAGAAAATTGATCCTGCAATCTAACTAAGGCTATGTGACATTCCTTCTGTAGAGGCATGCGCATGGGGCTTTGAATTCTTAAGACAAGATGAGAGAATAAGAAGCCCAGGTATTGGAAGAAGGCTCCCATATTGCACCTAGCCCAGAGGCTATTCAGTATGGTAGACTTTGACCTAAATTAGCAGAGTTTTCCCACAAAATTCTATTTCTCTTAAACCAACTAAAATTGCAACTCCATCGTATCACAAAATGTTCATAGAAAAGCCACGTCTTTTCTTGTTACCATATCCTGTGATTCATTCTAAATTAACAGTTTATTTGATTTCTTAACCAAGTTTGACATTGATAGTCCCCTATTTCTTTCTATGTATGTGCAATATGCCTGTATTTGTGTATGTGTGTGAGCATGTGGGCTTGCTCTGCTGTGTGAATATAGGTGCATACACTTCATGTAGCACAGATGAGGACTGAAGGACAATTTCAGGTGTTTTTCCTTGGCTTTTACTTGTTTGAGTCATGGCGTCTTTGTAATTAATCTCTGTGTGCCAAACTAGCCAGCCTACAAAGTTCTGGGAATACCCTGGTCTCTGTATCTGAGATTCCAGACATATGCTATTATGCCCAGTTCTTATATGGTTTCATGGGAGTTATAACTTAACTACTTATCCTTATGCATCAGTTTCTTTATCTAATGAGTAATTTCCCCTGTCCCCATTCTTTATACATACTTGTCGCTGGGTATTTTAAGTACTGAAGTCTCCTCCTCACAGAAGTGAATCACTGCTTCTGGGACTCCAGTGAGTATACTATCCTTCTTCCCAAGCACCCTCTTTTATTTTAATGCTTGACATATGAGGAATTCTATTTTGCAAATGCTTAATCTGACAGCTAATGAAGGAATCTGTGACTTTAGTTGCTACAGATATTTCAAAAATTCATATATTGACCTAAACTTAGATTTCTTTCCCTAATGATAGGTTTATATATTCAATCCTCGGATAACTCAAATCCCCAAATCAAGTGTTTCCCAAACTGAGTCTCTTCTGTTAATCAATGATACTACATCTTTCTAGTAGCTCAGGCAAAAGCTGTGGCGTATTGGTAGATTCCCTCTATTGGGACTGAAGTGATATCACCCGTTAAGAATTAGGCTATTCTTGTAGAAAAACCAAGACTGATAGACCAAGAGATCTGATGCCCTCTTCTGGATTCTATGAACATCATATGCACTTTTCTACACAGAGACACACACACACAAGTAATTGAATAAGAAAAACAAAAAGAAATCTTTAGAGTATCCCTGTCATAATTTATTTTCAGAAATTAATAGTGTTCCTTTCCAAAATGTATGAAAAGAGATGTTTTATTCTTCTCAGATTATCTTTAGTATTACTATATGTTTTTACTTGTAAAAGAATGACATCCTAGAAGATGAAAATCAGTATGATTAAGTATGTTGATAGAAGGAAAATCAATGACCACAGTGAAAATGTCCATGTCTGAAATGTTGGGTTTTTAAGGAAATGGTAAGAAACTTGGATTTTATACAACCATCATAAAAATTTCTTAGAGGGTATTAAGCACAGAGGAGATAAGATATTATATATGCTGTAAAAATATGACTTCACTACTAGAAAGGGAATACCAGGAGTGTCGGGTAAGAGTGGAAGCAGAGGTAGCAGAAAGGAAGCATTGCAGTAGCCAAGGGAGGGTGTTAAAGAGAATGGATATGAAGACCGGATTTAGTACTGAATTAGAGACTGCTGGACTGTTGATGGAGTAGTTGAAGAAAATTAGGAGAGTAAGAAATCTAAGGCAGTCTTGAAGATAGAAAGGCTAATTATGAGATTAGGGATGATTCATTGATTACAAGTTCACAACTCTTCCAGTGTGTAATGTAGAAACAATTGCTCTCAATTACACAATATATAGATTGAAACCATACAATTGTAAAAATGTTCATAAAGATAAATAACTAAAACATGAATTTTGTATATGTAATAATTCTCTCCTGCTTTAAAATTAATCTATTACCAATACCTTACACATGCTGATAAAGTACTTTCTACCACTTAAACTTATCTATTTGGAAGATTCTATGATATTCAATATTTCTCAGCCATGCACCTAAATAATTATGAGGTAAAAAATCATCATGAATAAGTAAACCCTCCTTACCCAAAGGAATTCTATACTAAACTCAACATTTAGACCTATCTAGTTAGCTGCTTTTTCCTTATATCCAGACAAATCTACCATCTAGAGTAGTTTTACAGTAGTCCTAATCCTGCTGTCTGATGTTAATCATGAACATCTAATCTAGGATGAACAGAAGTTTGTTTTTTTTTTTTTTCACTTTTCTGCATTTCTATTCTCAAAGCAGACATTACTAATCAATTTCTACCACTTTTGGCTGATGTAGTGAAATTGAGAAACGTTGTATTTCTGGAAGCTGCCACAAGTCAAAAAATGATAAAACTAATAAGTTCAACTCCAAAGAGAAATTTTGAGTGTTTATAATGAATCTATATTTAAAGGACTCATGCCTATACTTGCATACTGATGACTATGAAGTGGTTTCATAAAAAATTGTGATAAAATAAAGTAGAGAATGCAGTGAAAATACAGAAAACAGCTGCCTGACCACATTTTTCCAACAATCACATATTGAGACAGATATGTACATCCTTGGTTTTCTTTTCTCCTGACTATATGTGCTTAAGGTCTTCAATCCTTGGGCCAAAAGATAAGCTAATTGATAATGTGTGAATCTCACGTATAACCTGCACACCATTAATATTAGAACATTGCAGAGGAATGGATATAGAGTTTAAACTTGAAAATATAAGTGAATAATTGTGTGCTCAGTCAAGCGCTCTACAGTAAACAGAGGCTTTACTAATTGTTCATGGACCAGGCAATTAGCCACAAAAGAAGCATGTCATTAGATGTACACATCAGACCAACACTGAACACTAGCTAGCCAAGAACAATTAAAGAGAAATGGAAATTAAGAATTTGGGGGGAGAAGGAAAAGATTTAAATCAGTTTGCAGCTTTCAGACCACACTCCATTGCTGAGGAAAGTTGAACAGAAATGCAAGCAGGGCAGGAGCTTGAAGGAAGGAGCTAAGAGAGTTGAGTTTCTTCTCCTGGCATGCTCAGCTTGCTTTTTTATAGCATCCAGGACCACTACCCTAGGAGTCTTCTCGCCCACACAGTAAGCTGCCCCTGCACACACTTTAATCATCAATCAAGAAAATGCACCACAGGCTTGCCCTTAAGGCCAATATGGTGGAGATGTTTTCTCTGAAATTAAGAAATTTTAAATATTCAAGGGGGCTAATTTATTTCTTTTTTCTTGGCAAAACTTAAATAGATATTTTGTAATATTCAACAATCAAGTATGTATTCAGTCCACTGAAGGATTACATATACATTTTAAAAAAAAAAAAAAAAACAGGGATTCTTTGTGTAGCCCTGTCTGTCCAGGATCTTGCTCTATAGCCCAGGCTGGCCTTGAAATCACAGAGACCACCTGGCCTTTGTCTCTCAAATGCTGGGATTAAAGGAAGGCACCACCATGCCTGGCCCAAATGTGTGTGTGTGTGTGTGTGTGTGTGTGTGTGTGTGTGTGTGTGTGTGTGGAAGCATTTATTTCCATTTCAAAAATGTTTTCAGTTTTATTTTGGTTACTTTTATTTCAGTTACACTGAAGTAGCATGTCAATTTTTAAAATTTTATACAAAAATTTACAACACTATTTTTAAATTTATCTTTTTCTGAGTAGTTATGTACTCATCAGTACATATATGATGAGATTTAGAGATACTTAATGCAGTGAGCAAGGTAATTAGATCAGTTTCAGAAAACCAGATTTTGAGTTGTTTTATAATAATCCCAGATGCATATATATTACATTTTTATAAAAAACAATCAACTAATTTAAGAGTATATAGCTTAAATCTATATTGAGTTTGACTCTTATTTACAAATAATAATGCTATGTTTAGAATACTCATTATAAAGTTAATCTGACAAAATGGTTGTTAATTTTAAACTAACATTTAAAATTAATTTCTCAGGTGTTTCATATTAAATTTGCTGTAAACAAATGATATTTACAATTAAATGTTATTGGTCAGAAAGACCCCAGGACATCCAAACAACACAGAACACTGGCTTTGGTCTTGAATATTCATCATAACTACATTGTTAGACCTCACTGATAATGTGACCACACAGTTTTGGATTCAGAACAAATTAAATGTGATCTAACTCTGAACCTTCCCATGAGCTGCCTTCTGCTGGGACTCTCCACAGTGAAGGAAAATGCAATATGCACTACTGGGGGAGAAAAGACATTAATATACTTCCCCATCCCTAGATCCTGAATGCTACAGTGGTGATCTGCATGATTTTATTGAGGAAAACTAACCACTTTCTGATCAAATTTGAACTCTGTTTCACAGGAGAGAATTCATAATTTATGCTAGGTAATACATCTCTGGTCAACATACCTATAGCTGGGGAGATCATAATATCTACAAGCATATACTATTTCCTGTTTCATTTTAAAAAGTGGTTAACATCTACTTACTTCCAAGAAGGTAACAACCAATTGGCAGTTGCTTAAATAACATAATTTTGTTGTTATTTTAAGTTAGAAGGCCAAAAGTTTATTCAAGATTGGAGTACCCCCTTTGCTAAACTCTAGATACCTTTTTGCTTGTTTAGTTTTGCATTAAATGTATTGTGTATTTTAAAAATTGTAGTATCATTTACTAATTGTATAAAATAATAGGTTTCATTATGATATTGCATGCATGAATACAATATACTCTGATCATCTTTAAATTCCCATTATCAAATGATGCTCTCAATTTTCATTCTGATCCTTCCCTAACTTTCAATCTCTTCACTTACTTTCATATAGTATCTGTGTTGTTATCTTTTTTATTGATATTGTTTTTATAGCAGTTATAGGCCTAAATACATGTTATTATTGTCTCAGAGAAAGAGCTGACATACACAAACTTGCAGAAAACATACTTAACTTTATAGTCTCGATATGAATTCTCTCTGTGTTATATGAGAATAACTATAAACTCAGCACTAATTCTTATTGACTTCATTCTTTACCACTGAGATAACTCTCCAGTCCCTCATCATGTATTAAAGTATATTAGTTATGTTGGATTTACCCTTACAGTGGAAGTAAATGTGTATGTGTTGTTTATTTTTAAAATGTTAAAGAAAGAAAAATATTTATAAAGGTAAGAATCTGATTACTACAGCATTAATAGCAACAAAAGATAAACATAAATTCCTACCAATAGTGGAATAGATTTACAATAATCCTCTTTGATTTGCTCATTCAAATAGGAAACACTCTGCTCCTTATTTCTTTTCAAAAATTAAGTAATTTTTGAAAATTACTTAACTGGCTTGTCGTTTACCTTTTACTATTTCATGTAGCAACAGTCATATATGATAAAACTAAATATTTCAATCTAAAATTTAATGTAAAAGCACACAGTTGTGTGTCTTTTTGCATAAAATGTAACACTTTAGGTAATTTATTAAAACATTTGACTCTTACCCATTTTTATGTATGAAAAAATTCAGAGTTATCTAAATTGATTTATATTACTATACATTAATATACACTTCTTTTCCTCTGTGCAATTAAGTTTACTTACTTACAAGTAAATAGGATGGTCTTCAGTGTTCTGAAGCTATGATATTTATCAGAGACACATTATGTGTTTTCCTTTTTTATCATGATTTTATTGCTAGTCATAAAAGCAATAGTAAGTGTTAAGCACCTTCCAAAACGGGCTTATTTCCAATGATGCTATCAGAATAAAGATTGTATTCACATAGTTTATGAGGGAATTAGATTGTGCTGCATTCTTTTAAATGAGAACTTATGTGAATCATTACATTATGAGATTGCAGAGAGAATAATGAGACCTGACATCTCATTGCAACAAGAATAAATACTGCCATAGGTAATAACTACCAGAATACTACAATTATTTCAATATGTTAAATGTGAGAATCAAACAAATCTTATGACAGTGAGATTATCAATAAACATACTTAAAGGCTTAAATGTTTTTCAGAATGAAGTACATTTGAGCAGTATGTTTTTAATTAGCAAATGTCTAGCAGAAAGAATGCTGTGTTCTAGTTTCTTAACTGCAAGATTAATAAAAATAAATATGAACATGTTATTTCTGAAGCAATAAGTAAAAAGTAACAGAGGTGGAGATATAACTCAAATGATAGAATAATTGCCTAGCATGCAGAAGCCCCAGCTTTGGCTTCAATCCTGTATTTCATAAACAGAACCCATTAGTCCATAGCTATAATGTTAACACTCAGAAATCGAGAGTTGGGGTTCAAGTGTTCACGTCTATTCTTGGCTACACATTGAGTCCAAGCCAATCTGGAAGAGTCTATTCTGTCTATAATGTGTGTGGTTGTGTGTGTGTGTGTGTGTGTACACCTAACACTAACCTATGGCAATATATTGCCTTAAGCCATTAACCATATCTTCCGTACTAAGGAAACATTTCTTAACTGGAATGATGTGCAGTTTGATTCTTTGTAAACTTCTTCAAGCAATAATTACATTTCCTGTTGTATAGAATACTTTTCCCTTCTACCAATTTGTTTGTTTTGTTTAACCTTCCCTAACTACAAGAACAATAAAACAGAAATAAAGAAAGTTTAATGAATGATATATAGATCATTCCAGTTGACACTTGGTTTGACAGGTCTGAGATGGGCAATAAATATTTAATAAATATCTGCTGATGAAGTGGAAAAAGAGAAGCATATATTAAGACTAATAGTCAGAACTGATGAGAAACTGAAGGCCTTCACTTTAAAAATTGCTTCTCAGATTAGTGAAATGGCTTAGAAAGATGTTGTTTTTGCTGCATGGTTCTGATGACCATAATTTGAGGCCCATATCAGCTATTAGAGTGAACCAACTAGCAGAAGTCTTGACATTAGCCAGCACTAGCCTGTGGCTAACTCATTAATCCTCTACCATTTCTTGTCTGTACAGAGCTATTAATTCTTCAAACCATCATTTGCCTGCCAGAGAATAAAATCAATGTTATTAAATATCTTGGTAGTCTACAATTGATTTTTAAATCCAACAAATGTATACTGTCCTCTTCATGTTATACTTGGTTATTGACAAGGCAACCTCTATTTTTTTCCAGAAGTCTAATAAAGGAATTACTATTCTCTCTGTTTTACAGATTATAAAATTGAGAATTAAAGGACTCAATAATTATCAGTCTACAGGTTCTATTCACTCCAAAGTCCTGTGACACATTTTATATGTTTGACATGAAATAATAGTCACTTAAAATTATATCTACCTGTGAGTATACCAAGTTGCCAATGTGAGATATTATAAAGTTAACCTAAGCAAATACAGTAATGTAAGTATGTATCTTTACTTAGAAATACCACATTCAAGTCATGGCAGGATCATCAAAGTTGTCCTAAATTTTTGCCTAAATTTTTAGAGAGGTTATTTTATTATATTTGAAATTTTTACTGTTAAAAAATAATGTAATGTTAGTTTCATAAATTAGTTTGCTTTCTCTCTCACACAGAAGTAAGTTCGAGATCCTAGCTAAAGATTGCATACTACTTCTCCAGTGTCTGAGAATTCTCGTCTTTTTATCATTTTGCCCTTTCAGTATTAGCTTGCGAAAAGAATGGCTGCTCTGCTTCTTGTTTCTGACTCACAAGTAGATATGTCCACGGTTAACAGAAAACTATCTATCAATAAGAGTCAATTCCTTTGTAAAGGTAATTTCATTGAAAATATCCAACATTTTATGCTTATATATGATTGTCCAGATGTTAATCTATGGTTATCTCAGGAAGAATTTATCTGCTGTAAACTCATTTGTATATAAATGAAAATGAAAGTTGTATGGAATAGACAAGATAGACAAGATGTTCTTCTCTCTTTTTAACTATATTAGGAGAGAGAGAAAGAGTGAGAGAACCTCATTAAATTATAATGTAAAGGCAAGATCTGAAATGGCCAAGGAGTTCAGAGATACCTATGATATATTTGAATGTACTCATGATACCTTGTCTTAAAAGAATCAGGTATCATTTGTCTTCAGATATGGGACGACCTCTATAAGTGCTACAGGCACAGAAATGCTCAGTGAATTCTTATGAGTAAACAAAACTGAGCTTGAGACAAAGAACAACTTTGTGCATGAGCTGTCTAATCAAAAACTATGTAAATCAATAAGTCCCAGAAATAAAAGACTGAGTTTTATCATAGAAGGCTGACTGGTATAGGTGGGAGTTTTCATTGGGAAAAAAAACCTGAAAACAATCTACAAGTCCATGGTCCAATACTAACAACAAGGATGACATTATTTCTTTGCTTATCATGGGTCAATTACTATGTAATATGAAATATAAAAAAGTTAACTTATACTAGCCCATCATTGTTATCTAAAACTGGTCCCTTTAGGAAATACCCATAATGCTAGTATAAAATCACTCATACTTGTTATTCCTGGTTATTTTTAAGAATCGTATCACTGTAGCACAGTATTAGATAATCATGTTCTCAATAAGTTTCATCAAAGATAATGATGACATACATTCAGATTCAATAAACCAGTGTTTGGTATCTAATTACAAGTAAAGTATGAACCTTCATTTGAAAAATAGGCCACTGGCCCAAACCTCACATTGTAATTTATTTTCCAATTAATTGCATAATTAACCATCAAATACCAAGAGAAAACATTTTAATTGAAGTTTTACATTAGCCTATGGTTTTTCATTATTTCATCACCTAATACAGTGGATAAGGTAACAATAATCATGAAATGCAAAATGTGCACATGAATACTATACTAAATACTTATAAATTAAAATAGTTAGGCAAAAATCATAAAATAAATATATTATGAAATTTAAGTATACATATTTAGAGTCAAGTGAAAAGCAGACTCATAAATTACAGAAAAAAATGAAGCATTTCTTGTAAGTGACTAAAAACAAATACGCCCCTTATACATGTGTAAAGGATGTGCAGCTTGGTTTTTATGTGGGACTCCTAACAGCAGGAACAAAGCTGTCTCTGACTCTGTTGCCTGCCTTTGGATCTTATGCTCATGAATCTGTAGGATTAATGAAGTAAAAATGACCTTCCTACCAAAATCAAGCTATAGTATTAATGCAATCTCCATGAAAATTTCAACAGAAATCTTTATATATCTTGAAAGAACAATTTTCATCTCAATTTTTGTCTTGACTCATATTTTATTTAATTTATAAACTTAGGCCAATTGAGAAATAACAAAAAAATTTATTGGTTTATATGAATACCAAGTATGTGATATTTTGGAAATCAGTTTGAAATGCAGAAATGCTTAACTGATGAAATAACTTGATGACATAGATTCTGTCTATAGGGTGGAGACTGTGAATAGACTAATTTTGATTACGGAAAGTTTTCACACATAGTGTAGAGCCAAGAAACTCTAGGGTTAGTGAAATGTTGTAAAGTTGTAAGATTTTTAATACTACAATATAAAAAGCAATAGAGAAATGTAGTAAATAAATTGCTAATATTTAGAAATAATAATTTTAAACATATTTTTTACAAAACTCAAATCTTTTTGCTGGTCTAATACGACTTAGCCGAATGATAGAGCGAGTAAATGAAACTTAGGAGAAAAGGAGAGCTCGATTTTCAATATAAAAGCATTTATACCTTATTGTAAAAATATAAATGTTGAAATGTTTTAGTCTTACCCATCTTGGAAACATGATTTCACAACTCCAAAGAAAGATCAAGAGATTCATAGAGAAATCAAGCACACGAAATAATTAGTATAGCCATCTTCAAAGTACAGGGTCCTGCAGGTATGATGAATGATGCCTTAAATATAAATCCTATTTAAATGTCTCAAAATGTTTCATTTGGATAATTATAGTAAGTCAGTAAGCAGAGTTCCTGTTTCTGTTACTGTTTCTGGTCTCTTTGGTTCTATTTCTAGGTCCAACCTTAAGTTACTGTCCTGATGATGGACTGTGGTTCAAACATATCAGATGAAATAGCACCCTTTTTTTTTTCTACAAGGTCGTTGTGTCTGAATGTTTTAACAAGGAACAGAAAAGCAAACTAGAATAGTTAATAAAGCAGTCATAAGAATAATATTTGCTTAATTATATAAATCATGTGTACTAATGCACTTGATGTGTAACACTTTAAACATTCAAATGGATAACATCAAAACTGCCAAAAATCTTAGTCTTGTATCCCAAGTCAACCATTATTGATCTTTGCACATTTTAAGACATATGGACCTTTTATTTTCATATACTTCCTTAAGTTTCATCATACTGTTTGTTGATCTTAAACCTCCATTGTTTTCTGCCTATAAAAAATGAGACATTTTGAGACTTCAGAAAAAAAATCTATGTCCCTTTCCTTAACATGTCAAAATCAATTTTTATCATTCACTTTTTGCATAATAGATTATGGTTTATTCTCTTAGTATATTTATATAATCTATTTTCATGGTTACAAAAGTAGAGAATAGCATTCCATTATCTCTTTCCATCCATTTGTCAGAATATTTTATCAAAATAATATTGCATCTCTGAAAAGAAAGGCTTTCCCTACAGCACTGTTACAGCTCTGCTCCAAGCAGTATACTGGCCATCAGAAGCCAAAGAATAAGACAATCATACCACACAACACACTTCTCACAAATGAGATTTATTTGGGCTGAGGGGTAGGAACCGGGAAGTATCTACCATTTCAGTGAGAAGCAGCAGGGAATGGAACAGAATTTATAAAAAGTTTTATTGTGGTGTGTGTGTGTGTGTGTGTGTGTGTGTGTGTGTGTGTCTGTGTGTTGGGGGGGGGGGGTTCTCTCCAAGGTAGAGATTTCCAGGTTGAGGACTGGTGAGATTTTTAAGTCCTGAAGTTAGAGCAAACTCAGGGATTCTGTTTGTTGGTTCTGGTCTTGGGCTTGGTGTCAACTCAGGGTAGCACTGTTCATTGCCTGGACCTATTACCCTATAATTTGTTCATTTTCTTCTGTAAATAAAAATTCTAAGAAGAATTTTTGTCTCCATGGTAAAATGCTAAAATATTAAACCATCCTGTGATATTTCCTACCATAGAATCACGTGAGGAATTACCACAACAGAAATGTTTTTTGAGTAAGACTCACTGCTTCTTTGGATGTATATTATCTTGTATTTTATTTTGTTGTTGTTTTCTAGAATTACAGTCTTTTACCATCGAGAATTTCCTTTAATGATTTTTTTCAGAAATATTTTTGGCTTACTTTAGTTTATTCTTGATAAGTTGATACAGGTATAAAATGATTATATTTACCATTATCTGTCTCTTCATAGTGCCCTTCATATACATGCTAGCTAGTTATATGTCAACTAGATACAAGTTCTGAGAGGAGCAAACTTCAATTCAGAAGCTGCCTTCTTAAGGCCAAGCCGTAGGCAAAGCCTTAATGTCATTTTTTTTAGTGGTTGATGTGGGAAAGCCTAGTCTAGTGTGCTGGGGCCACTTTTGGGTTGGCAGTCCTGGTTTCTATAAGAAAGTGAGCTGAAAGGCCATGAGTCGCAAGCCAGTAAGCAGCACCCCTCCATGACATATGAATTAACACCTGTCTCCAGGTTCCTGCCTTGTATAAGTTTCTGTCCTGACTTCCTTTAATGATGAACAGTGATATGAAAGTTTAAGTCAAATAAACTCTTTCCTCCCCAAGTTGCTTTTAGTCATGGTGTTTCATCAAAGCAATAGTAACCCTAAGACACCTCAATCAAGAAATATTTCACTCTACAAATTTAAAGTTTGATACTATGTTTTATAACCCACAAACTGTAGTTAGTGCAGTGTATGAGCATGGGCATGGGGCCATTCACTTGAGCATAGAAATTCTACCAGAGTCTACATTAAAAAAAAAAAAAAAAAAAAAAAAAACTAACCACTTCAGCAGCTGTCAACTGCAATAACTCCTCAGTAAGGGCTGGAGCCTAGAGATCTTCTACTCCAACCATGAGGGTATTTTGACTTGACCTTATGCAAGTCACCACAGGTACTATATATAGGTAATGAGTGTAACAGTCATGACATATTTTATTTTTGTGAAGTTTCATAGTTTTATTTGACTAATAAGATATCAAGATATAGAACTATATGTTGTGGAGAGCCCCAGCCTTGTATTTTGATACTAATTCCCCTTTCCTGTGAAGGGCAGAGGAGGTGTGAGTCATTACACAGGTGATTTCTAGTGAACCTTCTGCCAATCTTAATTTGTAAAATAAAGGCTGGGGCCAGTGATTGGGCAGAGGAGGGGAAGGTGGAGAAATAAAGGCTGGGGAGAGAAGAGAAAGAGGGAGGATGACTGAAGAATGACTGGAGGAAGACAACTGAGAGGATGACGGCTGAGGAGAGAAGGGGAGAGGATGACTGGGGTAAAGGAGGTAGAAGAGTTTCATAGAAGGGAAACAGAGTAGTGAAGGGGCATCTGCTCAATCTAGGCTTACAGATTATATTCATAATTACTGGGTCATGTTTTCATTGACCAGTCCTGATTGGGTTGGACATTTAAATATCTCCCACTACATAGTTTCATAGTTCTATTTGACTAATAAGATATCAAGATATAGAACTATACATCTAATGTATTCTTTTCTCAGACTTAGATGTTGTTCTGAGGTCCAGTTTCCTAGTAATAAGTTTAAAATCTTAATGATTACTAATACATTGAAATCAATTGTATTACAATTATGGACATTGCATGCAAAGACCCATACATGCTAGGTTGGACACTACTACTGATATTCATTCATAGGCATTATTTGTTTTTATCTGGATGGTTTCAAGATTAACCCTTAAATCTTGATATACTTCAATTTTATTGTTTTAGGTTTTCTTTTGTTAATTATTTTCACTCCTGAACACATTGTGCTTATTTACGGAGAATGTGAGGAAAGCGTTCAGAGCCTATACACTCTTCACTTGGCTCCTTCCTGGTACACTGTGAGCTTTCTCAGTTCCATTTTCCTGTTACTTAGGTTTTTATATAATTTTTAATTTTGCGTGTCTAAATTCTGTCAGAGTTTCTTGCTTTATTTACCTTTCAAATGTTATTTTTAGTTCTTCTTTGAAATCGTTTCTTCTCCATGTATTCCTTTACTATGCTCATTTCTACCATCAAAAATCCTTCCACTATCATTTCTGTTAAAATCTTCCACTATCATTTCTGTTAATGTTCTAAAAGATTGTGATTAATTTACCCAAAAGGCTCAACTTATACCTACATCTTTATAAGAACAACTAGGATTACCTTTAAATTTTTAAATATGATTTTGTTTTATCCATAATTTCTATTTTATTCAGGACATCTTTATAGTGAGTATGCACATGTGCAAGCGTATGTGTGTGTGTGTCTTTCTATGTGTTAACTGTTAGTTTATATGTTCATTTTCTTTGACAGTGTATACTGTCATTTCATTGTACAGTTTACATATAAAAGAAGCACTATGTTAACTCATAGAAATCAATACTTTTTTATTTCTAGTTGCTTATATCTTTTCTCATTAATACCACCTTGAATAAGAGGACCTACTGTAATTTCTACATGAATATTTAAATATTTGTGTGTTAGAAATATTTGTGTGTGTTAACAGGCCATATTTCAGTAGAATTTAATGTTTAAAAATCAAACAAACAAAAACAAGAAAACCAGTCAAAAACCTGTAGTTAACAGAATAAGGAAATTGTCATTGTCAGTAGTGAGCTCCTCTTACTACTAACATACTTAGCATTCTTTTTATTCTGTTTCCTTCTTTATGTTGTGGTTTCAAGTATGTTACACATGAAACAATGATTTTTTTATGGATGGTCTAAAAGTGCTTTCATGCTTCAATAATGATCATTAGGATTAGATCAGAAAACATGTGTCCAATAAAGTCTAAAGTATTTGCTGTGGGATACTTTAGTTTGAAACAGTTTGCCAACTCTTGGTCTAGGGCATCCTTATGTTCTTTCATTTTTAATATTTTATATTTTACTTATTCACTTTACATCTTACTCTGATCGCTCACTGTCCCCCTTCCAAGTCACCCCTTCTCACAATCCTTCCACCATCCACTATCTCTTTCTCCTCTGAGCAGGTGGAGCCACTGGGTATCAGTTCCCTGTGCCCTGTCACTTCAAGACTCTGCAAGGCTAGGTGATTCCTTTCTCACTGAGGCCAGACAAGGTAGCCCAGTTAGTAGAACATATCCCACATACAGGAAACAGTTATTGGGATAGCCCCTGCTCCAGCAGTTCACCAATCAACTGTCTCAGACAGATACGGGCACTCACAGCCAAACAGTGGGTGGAACTTGAGGACTCCTGGAAGAATAGGAGGGAAGATTATGGGCACCAAAGGAGATAGAAACTCCACAAGAAGACCAACAGAGTCAACTAACCTGGACCCTTGTGGTTCTCAGAGTCTGAACCACCAACCAACGAATATACACAGGCTCTAGGGCTCTTTATGTTCTAAAACCCCTTTTAGTTCTCTATCAATCAAGAGTAGTACTCTTCCAGTAGATCAGGATCTGTATGAGAAAAAAATTCCGGGTTAGATTGAGGTAATAAACTTAATTTATTGAGCTTGTCATGTACAAGAGGTAAAGGCTGCATCACCACTATATTTGTAAATTACTTGATTGATCCTTTTTTTTTTTTTTTTTTTTTTTGTTGACTCTAAACTTGAGGCATTTCTTGACTTTTGTAAAACGACCCCTGTTTAACTCTGGTATATTGTATTACAATTTTTGCAATGAATTTTGTATCAGTCTAATATACAGTGCTTTCTCCATTCTAAACATCATAAATTTTGTATCTACTACCAATATAATTTCTTGCTTTCATTGTTCTCATTCTGTATCTTTTGTTACAGTGAAATATCGAAGAACTCTGACAACTTTGGAGATGAGCAAACTATATTTTGGGATATATTTGAGTCAAATGGAGATGGCAAGGGTGTTTTGTTTATAGAAACAAGGGTGTCATTGGTCATGTTACAGATAGATACAATGTAAGAGGACTCTTGAAGGAAGAAGACAGAGAGAGACAGTTTAAAGAATGAGAGAGATAAAGAAATGGATAACAAAACTGCAAAGCAGTAAAGTCACCTATAAGGTGACTAGAGTCATGGGATTAAATTTGTGGCATTTGTTTAATTATTTATTTTTTAGACACAAGAGAATATATCTTAATGGTAAGTGGTAGAAGCTTTGAGACAAAAGGACATAGAAAAGAAAGCACAGATGAGAGAATAATTTATGAAGAGCATTCCTGAAAAAGCAGAGAAGAATGGGATAGTAGCACAGATGGAGAAACTCACATTAGGCTGGAGGCCAGATGGGCAGAGATGATGAGTGTGGATGGAGTCTGGAAATAGAAAGTATTAAGTGGCAAAGGTTTGTATCTCATCACACTTCTTTTCCATAAGAAATATAAACTGTGGATAAACTTAGGTACTAGAGAAACTAGAACTCAAAGAAAACACCTAGAAAACACCTTCTGGTGGATAGAACAGAGATAGAATTTGGATAACAATGAACACTGAGTAAGAATTTAAGGCTCAAGAGAGAGTATATAACATTTGTTTGGAAAGATCCAAGAGTAAGTTTGCAGTTTTACTAACAGCATTGCACACCCTAAAGAAGAACACAAAGGAACAGTGGCTAAGGGATAGGGGTTTACCTCTCAAGGTCAAAGGAGATTCCAAACGATTAACTTTGGATCATAATGTTCACAAAGAACATGGGAAAGAAAAGAATTCAAAGAATTTTAATATGGCTGTTTTTTTTTTCTAAAAAAAAAAAAAAAAAAAAAAAAAAGGCAAGTGGGGGAGGTGGAATTAGTTCAGAGCACTTGCCTAATGTCTGTAAAGCTCTGGGTTCTCTCTGAGGCTAACAGTTTGCAGTTAAGAAGAAGCAGAAACAGAATGTATGATCAGAGTCATGCATAATTTTATGATAAAAGAACACTATGATGTGGTCTGTATCTTGTGTAAATAAAGAGAAATGTTGTATAATAAAAATCTTCACAGGAAGTTGAAAAATAATTGACTTTTTTTCAGGAAAAAGAAAGTGCTGTGTGAATGTCCATAAGTGAAAGCACCTGCTATCGGAAGCCCAGCCCATTATATTTTCCTACTCCCCAGTGACATTAGGAATAAGCAGACAGTACTGGAGAAATTTTGTGACCAGTTTTCCTTGAGCTCAAAATCATGAACTGACCCAGTACCATTTTCACCTACTCTCCCTATTTATCCTTCTGGTCCACTTCACATAGAGACAATGACTGATTCGCAGAAATTTTCAAAAAAATAAGATCTGGGAGAAAAGTTTAGTCTGAAAGTGTTTTTTTCTAAAGACACTATGAAGGAGATAGAGATAGAGATAGAGATAGAGATAGGGATAGGGATAGGGATAGGGATAGGGATAGGGATAGGGATAGGGATAGGGATAGGGATAGGGATAGGGATAGGGATAGGGATAGGGATAAGGATAGGGATAGGGATAGAGATAGATAGAGATAGATAGAGATAGATATAGATATAGATATAGATATAGATGATATAAATATAGATACAGATATATGAAGGATATATATATAATATATATACAAATATATCCTTTGTTTGTATATAATATAGATAAATATGTAAATGTATCCTTCTTATGAATATGTATAATGCCATAAAAATATATATAATTATTTATATAATATATAGATAGATATGTAAATATCTTCTTATGAATATGTAATATATCAATATATATTCTGGTCTTGCCTTAAAATGTAGAAATACATGTTAAGATCCAGATATATATGCCTACTCAATGAGACATTTTCTTGAAAATATTATAAGTCTTTATACGTTTTTTGGTGTCATAAAATGATTTGCTGAAGAATAGGAGGAACCCAATAAAGTGTTTATATTTTGAAAATGTAATTACAACCTTAGAGGATTGTGCTACAATTCTTTTTGCAGGAATGTTCTGAATGGTAGGTAGGATTAAGTAACATAAAGCGGGGGGACACTTAAAGAGGACGTGCTTTAACAGATCTGTATCAAATCTCTGTGAAGTGGAGACCAGAGCAAGAGCAGAGGCAAAGGAAAGTTCACTGATCGTCCCTACTGTCTTAGAGCCTAGTAACTCCTGGTAAGTAATGTCATCTCTCTTCGCTTATTTCTTTTCTTAAAATATAAGGTGAGCAAAAGCATGAGGCTAGAATCACCGAGTCTAACAGTAAAAGCAAAAAGCGTTGGGAAGTAGCATCTTGAGGTGAGCATGCAGATGCTGTTCACATTGTCTCACAATGCTCCGCTTGTGTTATTTACGCACAGCAGACCTTACTGACCACTGTGCCAGCCTCAGTTTTATCTATCCTTACTTCCATTTATCTTGATCACTGTTTTAACAAAATGAGCAATTGTGTAGGAAGAATTCTGTTTTGTATATACTTTACACCAAGAATCTTGCACAAACTAGGTACCTGCTAATTAGAAAATTTTGATATGTTTTTCAACTATCACAACAGGTTCCCTGAGGCTGACATTAAAATTTACTGTTACTTGGGGTAAATGTCGGATCTAAAAGACCTGACAATGAGGAAGCCAAAGGGATAACTGTTCAGTTTGATTTGATTTTTCTACAATCCAGTGTTCAGAAGATTATTCAGGAAAGGTCTAACAACTCTCCAGAGTCATTACTGTCTGTGTGGTTTTGGTTCTATGGTGTTGGTGTTGGTTTTCGCAGACTTGGCATCCTCCATGAGACTCTGGGACCTGCTGTCTTTGTATGTTTGTATAAGCAGGAAATATTTTAAGCTATCAGGGTTCTGATAGTGAGAAGAATACTCACTCATGAGAGATATAGAGTATTAAAATCATCATCAGAGAGTACTTGATACTAGCCCAAGTGTAACTGCACACTGTGCAAATAAATCTTTTATCAAAAGAACTGCTAAGTTAGTTAATGATTGCTGGAGGATGAGAGAGTGGAAAAATGTCCATTTTCATATTAAAAAAAAAAACCTCCCACCCATGCTAATTATGGTTTACATAGCTAACCTAAGGAAACACATTGTTACACACATACTCACACCCTACATGGAAATAAAACAAGGGAGAGTTCAGTAGAGGAAGGAATCCGTAAAAGGAAGAAAGGTACAAGTGAAGATAATGTCAGATAAGTATAGTCACGATATATGTACAGGATATACATATTTATATATAAAAAATAAACTTTAATCCTACCAACAATGGAGGAGTATTCCTCTTTCTCCACATCCATGCCAGCATTTGCTATCACCTTAGTTTTTGATTTTAGCCATTCTGATTGGTATGAGATGGAATCTCAGGGTCTTACTAATTTGCATTTCCCTGATGATTAAGGATATTGAACATTTCTTTAAGTGCTTCTGGGCCATTTGAGATTCCTCAGTGTTGAGAATTCATTTTTAATAGGGTTATTTGGGTCTCTGGAGTCTAATTTCTTGACATCTTTGTATTTTGGATATTAGCTCTCTATCAGATGTAGAGTTGGTAAAGATCTTTTCCCAATCTGTAAGTTGCCATTTTTCTTATTGACAGTGTCCTTACTCCATTGCTGTTGGAATTGCAAGCTGGTAAAACAATTTTGAAAAATAATCTGGCAGCTCCTCAGAAAATTGGAAAGAGTTCTACCTGAAGACCCAGCTATACCACTCCTGGACATATACCCAAAAGATGCTCTAACATATAACAGACACATGTTCCACTATGTTTATAGCAGCCTTATTTATAATAGCCAGAAGCTGTAAACAACCCAGATATCCCTCAACAGAAGAATAGATACAGAAAATGTACATTTACACAATAGAATACTATTCACGTATTTAAAACAATGACTTCTTGAAATTTGAGGCAAGTGGATGGAACTAGAAAATATTATCCTGAGTGAGGTAATCCAGACACAAAAGAACACACATGGTATGTACTCACTGATGAGTGGATACTAGCCTAAAAGCTCAGAATACCCACCATACAACCCACAAACCATATGGTTCTTAAGAATAAGGAAGACCAAACTGTGGATGCTTGAATCCTACATAAAAAAGGGAACAAAATAATCACAGGACATAGAAGGAGGGAGAGATCTGGGAGGAAGAGAGGAGGGGGGGACAGAATCAAGTATGGGAAAAGACAGAAGTACAGAGGGTCAGGAAATTGAATAGAAATATGTAGCAGTAGGGGATGGGGAACTAGTTGTAACCACTAGAAAGTCCCAGATGCCAGTGAAATAAGAAGTTTTTAAGACCCAAAGAGGATGACTTAAGCTGAAATACCCAACAAAGGGGGGAATAGAACCTGTAGAGATCACCTCCAGTAAATAGGCATGGCCCCCAGTTGAGGGATGGGGCTACCCACCCATGACAAAAATTTTAACCCAGAATTGATCCTATCCAAAGGAAAGACATGGACAAATTGGAACAGAGACTGAAGGAAAGGCCATCCAGAGACTGCCCCACCTGGGGATCCATGCCATCTGCAGACACCAAACCCTGACTCTATTGCTGATGCCAAGAAGCACTTGCTGACAGGAGCCTGGTATGGCTGCTGTGCCCTGAGAGGTTCTACCAGCATCTGACTAATACAGATGCAAATACTCTCAGACAACCATGTTGGTTGGTCCCTGGGCCCAGGGACCCCAATGGAAGAGCTAGAGAAAGGACTGAAGGAGCTAACAGGAATTGCAACCTCATGAAAAGAACAATATCAACTAACTAGACCACTAGAGCTCCCAGGGACTAACCTACCCTAAATAATACTAAGAATATTCAAGGAGGAATCCATGAATCCAGATATATATGTAGCAGAGAATGGCCTTATCTGCCATCAATGGGATGGGAGGCTCTTGGTCCTGTGAAGGTTGGATGCCCAACGTAAAAGGATGCTAAAGTGGTGAGCAGGGAGTGGATGAGTGGGTAGAGGAGCACCCTCATAAAGACAAGGGAGTTGGGAGCCGACTTTTAGCAGAAAGCGGCTATCAGTTTTGCAGCCATCTTGAGCCATATACCCTGACAGGAGACTTGGATTACAATAGCCTACAACAGCTGAGCACATTCTGATAACATCTTGCTTTAGTTACCCAGGACTTTCCTTGGGTGTGAGATTAAAGGTGTGTGAAATTAAAGGTGTGTGAGATTAAAGGTGTGTGACTTAAGAGTGTGACTTAGAGATCAGATTAAGAGACAAGACCTAAGGGCATGATTAAAGGTGTGACTTAGAGGCATGGCTTAGAAGTGAGACATATAAAGGCAAGAGGCAGACAGAAGAGCAGAGCAGAGACTCAGACACGTTAGAGAGTACAACTTAGAGAACAATTAGGACAGTACAACTCAGAACAATTTGGAGTAACAGAGATTCAGACACTAGGAGTAGGAGTAGACATTAGACACTCGGAAGAGAACGGACTGAGTACAACTAGGAACTAGGAGGAGTACAACTAGGAACTAGGAACTCAAGACTTGGGACTTGGACTAGGAAGAGAGACTGAAGAATAAACGGGATTGAATCACACTCTGTCTGGTCTCCATTCTTCGAGTCCGTCCTCACTCTCTCTCTTGCTGAACCCGGCAGCTTGGGCCAGGAAACAGTGGCCGCCAAGCGTGGAGTGGAGAGGGCCGCAACATTTTTGGCCAACCAAAGTGGTGCAGCTCGGGCCTCAAAATTTTTGGCGCCCGAACGTGGGCTAGTGCGGTTCTCAACAAAACAGGGAGGGGGAGAGGACCGATAGGATAGGAGGTGTATGCAATAGGAACCAGTAAGGGGGACATCATTTGAAATGTAAATAAATAAAATGACTAATGATAAAAAAGAGAAAGAAAAATAAGCTATAATGAAACCCATTATTACATATAATTAATATTGGTAATAAAAACCTAATGAAAAACAGAGGCCAGGAGAGCAGTGAGTTAAAACAAAGAAGAATCACTGGATGTACTTAAGATCTAATGGTGAGATTAGGTTATCTGGTGTGTGCATCTTCCACAAAGAAATGGCCTTACACTGAGACAGGAACATTTGAATGTTGCTAAGGAAAATAACATTACTCCCATGGACACAGCTTCCCATCTTGGACTTTCTCCTTACTGTACTTCAGGTCCCAGTTACTGTGATTCTTTCTATTGAGCATGGGCTTCCTTTTGTTATTATTTTGTATCCAATTAAAACTTAATTTGCAATATGGAAGCTATCCTTTCTCTTTAAATCACATAGGCATGTGCTTGGTCACATGTGTTACATGTCAACATAACAGTTTAACTCAGAATTACACTTAAAGTTTTCCCAAGTTTTCTTTGAACACTCATGCATATTTATAACATATAAACTGTCCATACAGCAGATTATATAATAGACTGTAAGCTGCACATAATAGAATATAAGCTAACTCATATAAGAGATCTTGTATAATTTAGATTCTTAAAGCTGTTAATAAATATTCATCACAGAATGTTGTCCAATGTTTGATTAACTTTCCTTCCATTGCCCACAGTCCAGGGAATGTTTATAAAGAATATTCTAAAAATGACTATTCTTTTTCAGTGGTTTCATATTGTTGATTTCCTCTGTAAACAGTATATGGCATTGCATGTTTTGAGTAACTTATATTCAAAATGACAACACTAAAAGTCTACAATCCCAATAGTGTGTGTGTGTGTGTGTGTGTGTGTGTGTGTGTGTGTGTGTTATTCTGTTTATATTGGTAGCTGTCTATATTCTCTGGATTTATAACAGGTAAGATTTAGGGGAAGGGTCTTGTGCCATGAGTCCTTATGAATTTAAAATTGTGACTACTGTAGTTTTATTGGCTGAAAGTTATTAAGATCATGACATGAAGAAAACATCATATGTACACCCCAAACCTTTTGTATGTACATATTTTAATTTTCTTGCCAAGTTTGGAGTATGAAATCCAATAAAAACGGTTTGTATTCTCCACTGAATTTACCGTTTGCTCACACTTCATTTTACTTCTTCCACAAACAAGCCGCACTTTCCTATGCCCCACATCGCACTTGTCTGCTAGCTCTTTTTTCTCTGTGTCTTTGGCGAGATCCCTACCGTTGTGTCCCTAATTTACAAACATTGGAAGGCAAGCTGTTTCCCGTAATATGTCTGTGCATGAGTAACAGGTACTCTAACAGTGAAATCACAGCTTGTCTGTTGCATTCTCTATCCTCCCGAAAAGAGAAAGCTAACCCTGTTACATAAAATATCCCTCCTTCCTCCTCCTCCCTTCAGCTGCTTCTGGCATGCCCCAGTTGGTTCTCAGCTTGCAAACGAAATTACAAAAAGAGGAAGGCGAAGCTTGTTTCAGAACACTTTCAAGGAAGATTTGTTCCTCTAATGGCTCTTTGGCGAATAATATGGTTTTTAATTTGTGAGAAAATAAAACTGCAGTTTAAATGACTGAAGCATATAAAGCAGGGGTCAAAGAGTTTTCTAATTTTTGTATCGAGAAAATTCAAGCTCCATGTGCAGTGAAATTAAAAATACGCTTTTTTTTTTTTTTTTTTTTTTTGCTTTAATTCTACTTCTGGCAGTTTATGCAGTTCATCTACAGACAACTAAAATTAAATCAAGTCCTCAAATGTGAATTTTTTCATGCACATTAGTCTCGTGGATTTTGTTCTCCTCATAAAGGTATCCTACTTGTGAGGCCATTTCCTATCTCTGTTTTCTTATATTTACAATTTTGTCTCATGCTCTCTAATAAAAATAATATTTCTAATTTAATACATGGGGCCATAAAGAATGTTTGCATAAGGTTCTTCACAGTTTCTATGGTTGCTAGAGATTTTATAAATATAAAAACTCAGACTAAACCCTCAGGGATGATTGAAATAACCAAAGTTTAAGAATGATAGCCTGAGGTAAAGTAATTTATTATTATTTATGCTATTGTTGATTTAATTTTATATATGGATTGTTTAGTAGGTAGAACTTAATTAGATACCGTTTCTAGAAATGAACTCTATATTTGCATTGTAGATTTCCCACCAACAAGTTTATAACTTTTGACAAATCACTCAGTGTCTGAATGATTTGATATTTTATTTCATTAAATAAAAAGGTTTAAGAATAAAGTACTTAACTCATACAATTGTGCAACTTTAAAGGATTTAAAAAAAAAACCAATATGTCATTTACTGTGTACTTGTGCTTGCTGTCAAACACTCTTATAAGCAATTTACAATACGACATTACTAAAATTGAAGGAGTTTTAAAAGTGCCAAAGCACTTTGGGAATGTGTGAATACCTTCAATATTATTTCCTTTATAGAGAATAAAAGCAATGCCTCTTTCTTAAATAAAATACCAATGTATTACTTTACTTTTTGACATTTAAATAGCCTGCACAGAGATCTATGCCATCGCATTTGCTTTCAAATGCAAATGAATAATTATTAAAATTATTGCCTGGCAACATGCTTTGTATGAAATGTAAACACAAAAAGTTCAACAAACAAAATCCTATGCTTATAAATAGGAGCATTTTATTTAATCTTTATTAGGCATCAATAAAATCAAATGAAACAAAGTTGAATTTTAAAAAGAGATTATTCGAAGAAAGATATTTTCCTTGCCAAAACAAGAAACAAAAACAAAAAAACCCCAAACAAACAAATAAAAAAGCAGTCTCTTGTAGCTGTGGGTTATTAAAGAAAAAGTCCGGTGACGGAGATGGGATATGGGATACAGCATGGCATCATGAGTTGTTTATTGGAAAGACCCAAAGGCCCCAAACAACAAGGCTCTTAACACTCGTCTTGAGTGCTCAACAAATATACTTCCTAATAGGGAATAGATTCACCCAATTACTGAAGACATCATACACCTTTGATAAATGACATAGTGAAACCGGAAGTGAGCTGAGAGCTTCCTTTATTCTGTCTTGCTCTCATAGTCTTAGAAAGTGCCATGCAAGCTACTGAGGGAAGAAAAGATGTCAAGTAACCAAATGATACCCTGTTGTAATTGACTAATATTTAAATGATCTTTCCTAAAACTTCTAATTGCTCCTCCTCTGGATATAACAAATACATCTGAACTCTTCAGTGCTTGTTACATGCCTGAAAACTACATCCTTAACAAATTAACATGAGCGAACACAACTGTCCTTCCACGTGTCGTCTTCTGATTCAAAGCTACTTCTTTCAACTCCTCAAACTATATGCGTCATTACACATATTAAACAGCCAATAAAAATAAGGCCAGAGGATTTTACACAGGGAACACAAAGTGCCAAGTATTCTTCCCCATCAAAGATAACGAGATTCAAGCTGCTGCACAATAGGGACCTTCCAGAGTTACTTTAACCTCCAAGAAGAAATAGACATGGATGAATGGGAGTAAAATTGATCCATTTTTGGTTGAACTGACTCTTTTAACCAGTAATTTTGTAAAATCCATTAATCCAAAAACTCTTATGAGAGCCCCTTCTGTATCAACTGTCTGTAGAAGCTGCTACCATCTGTCACTCCATAGCATATAAGGTAGGGGAAACAAGGAAACCTGACTTCCATCCCTCTGCACAGCCCAGAGAGTCCCTTATCTAGGTCACCTATTCAACTAGGGCTTCTGCTTTTCCATACTAGACTTCTAAACTAAGCAAAATTTCTCTCTCATGAGCCAAATGAAACATTTCTAACTAAAACTTCTCTTTTAGGATATTGCTATATTTTGGAGTGACAGACAGTATAAAAACGTTTTGCTAGACATATGCCTGAAAGACAAATACTTGGGAAACTGAGGCAGATCATAAAATCAAGAAAAATCTGGGCACACAGCTAAAGCCTGTCACAAACAAACTAACAGTTGCTAAAACAATTGTCAGTATTTCTTTTGAAATACTTCTTCAGAGTCGAATATTTCCTTAGAATCTTAACATAAGTAATGGGTTTGGATGCTTTAAGAGCAAACTCCCCACATGTTTTAAAAACTCACAGAACCATACTTCTCTCTTTCTTCTAAAATGTATTCTATACCAAAAATATTGAGCTGTCAAGAATAGATCACTTAAAAATCACATTTCCAGTGAAAGTTAAATTTTTGTAGGGAGGATTCAGAAAATGTTTAGAACAAAAAATGTCCTTTCTAGTTTTACAAATCATTTCATAAGCTTGAAATACTCTCCTCCCTCATTAGTTTCTTTCTGTAAGTATTACCTTCAGTGACATCAGTTCGGGGGATCACATTAAAACATTGAGGTTTCATGAACATTGAAGCAGTTTATAAATTGAAGAATCTATGTAGACATAGAATCCATTATTTCAATGCTCTTAAGTAGTCAATCTATAGTTATTATACAAATCAGATTAAAACAAAGACTGTCCAATACATTCTTTTTACTAGAATAAAAGCAATTCACAAAAATCTGTAAAGTAAAAAGTTGAGTTGAGAATGTGAGCATCTCCTATAGACAGGCTACGGGAAAAGCTCAGTCATCATAGTCTCCTTAAGACAGTAAGGGCTCAAGTCACAGGTTTCAATTTTCCATGCCAACATGGATGGATAGTGACAATCAAAGAAGATGAAATGTAGATTTTACAGCCTAATTATAATTCAAAATATATTTATACACCTCATCTGGAAAACACTGATGGAATTATAGGTTATGAATCTGGAAATTATTTATAATAACCCAAATAAATAGCTAAATAACTAATTACTATGAGCAATATATAGTTTCACACATATTATTCAGATAGATTTTCATCATACAGAAAACAGCAGTGAAAATAATCGGTTTTTCACTTATGAAAACAGGCACGTATGCCTACTTGTATATGCAACAAATATATTATGAAGCTTAATACCCAACACTGAAAAGTCTAGCCCAACTGTATACTCAAAGTAGGAAGGTTCACATCATTTCAGATAAAAATGTGATGAGCCTGTAGATTTTGTTAGCATGCTATTTCACAGTATATCTAAAAAGCCTCATATTTCTGATGTCTGAGTCAAAATGGCATAGAGAATCTTTTGCTTAATCCCTTGGCCATCTATAATACATTGTGGGAATTTCCTTTAAGATTTACACATGTGTACTATATATATATATATATATATATATATATATATTATATATATTAAAGTGATATCCACATGGAGTAAATGGAAAAAAACTGCCATTCCTGCCCTTACTTCTTTACAGTATTGGAGCTATATGATTTAAATGCTTTATTCAGTTATATTGATCTGAAGCACATCTGTTTCTCATCTTAGGTTAAGACATTAGAGATTACATGAACTTATTAGGGTGTAAGGAAGGAAGCAAACAGCCTATGCAGTTATTACACTCTAAAATCAGACAGACTTGGGTATAAATTCAGAATCTGAAAGTATGAAAGTATGAAAGCTTCAACTGCTTTCCCACTTGAGCAAGAAAAGAAGGAACTCTATAATGAACGTGTTTTTTTTTTTTTTTTTTTTTTTTTGGATGAAATAGAATGTATGCCAGACTGTGATACTCACCTAGCCTTCATTTATATGCCCTTAAGAAATAGCAGGGGGTTTGATGAAAAGATTTAAAAAAATGCCAACTTTGTGGATTAAAAATACTGCATACTATTTATCACTGGAGGAGTTACAGGCATACAGCAACCTTGGAAGACATATAACTTCATATGATTTCTAAAGAAATATCATGCCAGCAGAAACACACAAAGATGTAATTTTATGCAGTCTGTTTCTTCTCAGTTAGGCAGTCGCTTTTGTGAAATTAGTAGCTCTAATCATCCTCGGGCTCTAAATGCTTGTTCTTCATTTTCTATTCTCTAATCCTGTTAGAAAAAAGTAGAGATGAGAATGTTGATTCCAAAGAATGGACCCTGTGTTGAGCATATTTTAATTCAATGCTGATGGAACTATAGTGAGCTCCAACAGTCTTAGAATTACATATCACATTATTTTAGAAAAAAAATAATGTTTGTTTCTTCTGACGTTCTCTATTGTATTGGAAAGTGTGCAGTGTGGGATCGGAACATGGGAAAACAGGTCATAGAAAGACTGTTAACAGCTGGGTATTGTGAGAAAACGGGGATATAAATCGGTCTGAAAGCACAAGATAACACCATTCTGAGTAGAAAATGCACCAGCAATCGTTTTTGTTATTTCTAAAGTATAGATATCTTGATTGAGTCACTGTGTATAATGACAGAAAGGGTAGCACCATACAATCCATGTAAATATCTATAACATCTGAGGCCAACTCTTCAAAAACTAAAAAAACACACAAATCACAGAATAGTACTTCATAAAGACTAACCTAATATCTGCCTTCAAATAAACCAACCAAATCTCTCTACAATCATTACCCTTTTAATAGATATAAAACCCAATGCATTATGTAGATGAAAATACCCTAAGAGTAATAAGATTTTAATTCACTGATGATCACTTATTTTCTAGCACATAGTCTAAATTCAGCCATCTTCTAAATGTCAGTGTCCCTAAAAGACCTAAAGTGAAAAGAGCAGCAGTGTTCTGGTTTGCTGAAGAGGTGATTCTTCCTCTCCAGAACTCTACACAATGCCAGTGTTACTACTAGGAGACCGCTGTGTGTTTATTATTTGGGGAGGACAAGAGGAACATGATCACAGATCTTTAGTGCTGTCTATTGCACAGCTATTACATAATAAGCCTTACAGAGTTTCAGATCTCATTATACTATCTCTGTGTCCATGGTCCCACCGATAAAATCCAATCTCTTCACACAAAATGGAGAAAATAGGAAAGAACATTGTTATTCTCACGAGTCGAGTCAAGTGCTGTAAGTCCACAATAAACAAGGTTTTTTTACTTGACTGGCTGCATTGGCAGTGATACCTCTGTGTGCTATTTTTGCTTTCAGAAAGCACTTTCACACAGTTTCACACTCTGTTGCCACTCTCACTAATGAAGTAGGAAAAGCAGCTTTAAATAAATGGAGGTAGGTTCTTTGTCACCATGCTAATCTTTCTCTTAAAACAAAATGCTAATGGGAAAAAATTATCTACCACATAAACCAATCTGATAACAGATACATAAAAGTTCCAAATTCATATTGCTAATTTTAAAAAAATACATATTTTACAGGTTATGCCAGAGACCCAGCTCAGATTTGTGAGGGGGTAATTATATGCCATGGAATTTTCTTTTATGAACTAAGATGTTTATCTTTCCCACCTTAGTGGCTGAATATGAATTGATCCTTACATATCCTTTTATTGTGGATGACAGCTAATTGTCTTTTTGTATACAATTATATCTTGAATATTCTGATATCAATGGCTGAATCTCTTGATTAATTTATAGCATGTTACCTTCATTGGAAAAAGGTAAAAGTATGAACTGAGACCTCGTTCGACAGAGAAGATCACTGGGTTTTTTCTAGAAAGACATACACTGGCTCTTGAGTTTTCTTCACTCTTTGGTTCATGGACATATTAATTCTGGGTCCAGCACGGTCCTGGTACAGGGGCAATGATATGGTTTCCTGCCCCTGGAACAGAGCCAGCAGGGGAAGTGTGCCTTCAGCAGTATTGAGAGTTATTGGATGTGGGGCTTGTTTGTATATTCGTGAACATAATTTTACATTGTGTTCCTCCTTCAGGGAATATTTTCCCTGCCATTATTGATGACTCCATGATGGTTAGAAACAGCAAGAGCTGAGAGTTTGGCTATGTTTGAGCAAAATGGTAAACATTGGACCTTTAGGACAGCCCTTAAGTCTGTGGAAAAGGGCTCTGAAAATTTGAGTTGAAAAAAATGTATAATTTCTCAACTATGCAAAATATATGATTGCAATATGAGTTGTATAGGGAGCTTCACAGATCTAAAGGAACAGAGGCAGCTGCACTAAGAGCCAGCTTGTCAGAAAGGTACTAAGAAAGGAAATAAAGAGATTTAGGGAATGGTGATCCCAGGAGACATCACTCAGCTAAGTTTTGCTTGCAAAGACAGAGTCCTGAGTTCAAGGTCAGTTTGGGACAGAAGGAATTTAAGCCCAGGCCCAGAGGTAGTAGAAATGGTATTTTCAGTGTGGGGTCCTACCCAGCTAGCTTATGGTCTATGCTTAACAAAGGCAGATGGATCTCTGAATTCTTTTGCAGTGTTTAGAAAAAAAAAAAATGTGTGTGCTTGCTGTCTCCTAAGAATCAGGAGGCTGGGATCATGGAATGCTGATTCATAGGATAACCACAAGGGAACTGGGAGTAAATGACTAGGTTGAGATCTCCAGAGAAAGTGAGAGTGATGAAATAGGCTGATTCCATGATAGGCTTCAAATTGGAACTTAAGGAGACTAGGCCTAAATCTCTGTTTCCAAGACCTGGGCAAGTCTAGGCAAGCCCAGGCAAGTCGATTAATGAAAACAAAACAAAACAAAACAAAACAAAAACACCCAGGCTTCAGGCAGCTAGCCAGATGTCATCTGGCCTGAGAAAAGGACAATGAGTCAGCAGCAGTATAGAGTGAAAAATTATAAAGGCCATTTTATGAAATATGTAGACTTTTTCTTCGCCCTTAGACCTGGACAGAAAAATGCAAGTTCCAGAAAGCCGAACTGAATGTAAGATTTTCACTACCCCAGGACACATTCCAGGTGAAGGACACTGCCCCTGAATCAAGCCTCAAACAATAGGCCCACCTATGGGTGGGAGAGGCCTAAGGCAGGAAGACACATTCCTGACTACAGATAAAGATGCTGCCACCTAGGTGGGGCTATAGCAGGAAGAAGTAAAGATAGTTAATCTGAACTAGTTGATAAATGACAGGGTGGGACACAGTGACGTGGTAAACCATTCAGGGTGGGTTTCTCTGGAATGTTTCGCTATTCTTATGTTATATATCCTTGGCAAACCCTCACCCACTCCCCTGGTTTGTGGTTTTTCCCTTTAAAACCCTCCACGGACTGGATGTTGGGGTCGAACCCCACTCCTGCACGAGTGCAGGGTGAGACCTCTGGCTGCCAGGTTTCTCCCCTAATAAACCTCTGCTGATTGCATCCAGGTATGCTTTCTTGTGATCTTTGGGTGGTCTTGATTTCCTGAGACTTGAGGAAGGGTCTCCCGAGTATGGGGGTCTTCAGCAGTTTCCAGACTTCCCCAGCAGCAATTTCCAGTCCCACACCCTGGTAAAAGTTCTGGAATTTCCATAGAGATGAACCTAACAGATTAAGATAGAGGTCACTTACCCTGAAATTTCCCTAATGTGCTTTAAATTGGACCTGAGAGCTCACTTTGCAGTTGTTGGACTGTAAAATCCAAAACCAGGGGATGCGCTCACCCAGAAACTCCCACGGATGGGATTCGTTGTAACATGAGGTTTAATGATACTGGTGCACCAGGGATCTCTTGTGTATAGACAAGAGAACCCTGAAAAAAGACTGGGAGTAGTTTTTATACAGAGGGTAATCACAGAGACTGACTTGTTCACATCCAGTCTATAGATGACTCAGATTCACACATTACTTTCTTCCTGACCACCTCCCATCCTGGAATGTGTCTCTGTGCTCTGGGCCTTCCCCACCCGCAGGAGGGTTCTCTTCCTTGTGGTCTGAGGAACATTAATCAGCCTCTCCCTTTCTCTTCTGAGTGTTAATCCAGCAAGTGTCCTCTGACTCAGGAATAATGTACTCCTCCCTGAATGCAGAATGCATCCTGGGGCAGTGAATTCTGAGACCTGAAAATCTCACATTTAGTTCTTGCAAGAACACACTTCCAAAGTTGCCCTCTGACTTCTACATACATCCTGTGGCACACAGTTGCCCACATACACATACATTCACATACATAATAAAGTGAAATTGCAGAAGGAACAAATCTATACAACTCTAGATTCACATTTAGTTCTTACACAGTGTCTCTCTCTCTATCTTGGTAATGGGAGATCCTAGCATGCTGGACTTCTGCAGAATAAAACACTCTGCATTTATATCCTATTTGAGTATAAGTTTCATTCGTCTGCAAATCGTGAACCCTTAGAAAAGCAAAACATAGAGAAAGCAATATGGAAAGCTATCTTCAACAGTATATAGGCTGCCACACAATTTGACTTCAAGCCATTTGTTTTTGCCGAACCCAGATACCCCCTTTCTCAGAACCCCTCTCCAAGCCAAGGATGGCCTTTCACATGTTAAGATGAACGGGATCCTCTTTACAAGCTACTGTCACCATGATGTCTGCCTCATACTGGGAAAGGAGCAATAGAAATGGGCTGGAAGCCCTGCAATGTTGATCAAAACTACAATTCTTCTCATTGAAACTCATTGTATCTTATTTGTCATCCTTGAGAAAGCTAAGTAGCATCTGGCCTTTGTTCTATCCATCTTCCCATGACATCCAATGCAACAATCTCAAGATACTAAGAATGAAACATCACCCTCACTTGACATCCTCCAGACACACAACACTGAGGTCAATCACAGTGACTGTTTTATTTCAATGCACCTGCACCTTTACAGATCTTTGTGTTCACCTGTGTATTGCCCATATTTGGAAACTGAATGGATAATTGGAGACCAAGGGTAATGACTACTGCCTTCATGTGTCTTCCATTTTACTCTTTTGAGATAGGGTCTCTTAATCATAGCCCGAGTACACAGCTACACCCAGTCTCCCCAGCCAGCTTGCTTTGGGAATCCGCTCTTTTGAATTCCCATGAAGCATTGGCATGCTTTCTGTCATGAGAATAGCTATTCTGAAAATCTGTTTTGCCTTCAGAAACCAAACTTTTTGCCAGACATTACAACCAGTTTTGTAATATGCCTCAACACCACTTGAAACTATGTATTAACTAGCTTTTAAGGAAAGAACATAACCAAATTTATTAAACCTTGTGCTCCTCATACATTCAACTTTTATAACCTAAACAAAAAGCATAAATTTAATTTTAATTTTTCTTCAATAATTTATTCATCAACTTTACATCTCAGTTGCAGCCTGCCCTCCTCCCAGACCTACTCATCACACAGACTCTACCCCCATTTCCCTTCCCTTCTCTTCTGAGAATGGAGCCCTCTTCTCCCAAACCCCCAGGTATCAACTCCCCTGACACATCAAGTCACTATAGGACCAGGCACATCTTGTCTTACAGAGGCCAGAGAAGTTGATCCGGTTAGCCCAGTTAGCACCTATCCTCTTCAGGTCGCTCAGTCATTCCCCAACTCTTGCACAAAATTCCCTGAGCTTTATCTAATGTTTGAATGTGGGTCTTTCCATCTGTTTCCATTGGCTGTTGGATGGAAGATAGCTATGCAGGTTTCTATCTGCAAGCATAAAAAGTAACATTAATAGTGTCAGGAATTGGTTATTACCCATGGAATGGGTCTCCAGTTGGGTCAATCAATGGCTCACCATTCCCTCCATCTCTGCTTTATCTTTGTCCCTGAACATCTTGTTGTCAGAACACATTTTGGATTGAAAGTTTTGTGGGTGGATTGGTATTTTCATACCTCTCCTGGGAGTCCTGCCTGTCTACAGGAGAAGGACACCTTAGGTTCCTTATCTCCCACTGCTAGGAATATCAGCTGGAGTCATCCCCATAGACTCCTTGGAGCCTCCCCCATTGCAGGTCTGGCATATCCTAGAGATGTCCTACAATTTTACACACAACCAATTTTCACTCTCTCTCTCTCATCCCATAGCCATCCCCTGTCTCTCTCTCCCACTCCTGGGCATATACCCAAAGGATGCTTCACAATACCACTGCATTTCTAACAGCTTTATTCATAATAGCCAAAAAACTGGAAACAACTCAGATTTCTCTCAACTGAAGAACTGATGAAGAAAATGTGGTTCATTTACACAATGGAATATAACCCAAGTATTAAAAACAAGGACATCATAAAATTTGCAGGCAAATGAATGAAGCTAGAAAGTTAAAGTTATGCTCATGATATATAACTTTAATTTTAAATTTTGTACTTTTTCATGTCTCTTACACAGATGTATATTTGTGGCATGTGTGTATGTGTGTGTATATGTGTGTGTGTGTGTGTGTGTGTGTGTGTGTGTGTGTGTGTTAGTGCATGTTGTTCTAATGATTTGCTGAAAGAAACCAAGAGTTGAAAACAACTTTAAGGAAAAACATCCATCATAAACATTGAAAATTGCATGTGGATATAAGTTTTATATTATCTTTTTGTGGATTTTAGTGCTATTCTAGGTCAACTGGGTTCAGTAAAGTAACTTCTACTCTTGTAAAATCCTGTTATTAATTTCTGAAGAAAAGAATTACTCATACAATGATCTCTCTGATTTTGAAAAATATAAAGCAAAGTGGTTTGTTAATGGTGATGGGAACACATAGACCTCAGAGACACACAACAGAAGACTGACAGGCCACAAAACCACAAATAACAGAAAAATAGGTCACAGTAAGAGAAGTCAAGAATTTATTTTGGGGCTTACTCTTGGCCTAAACTACTCTAAAAGGAAAACTCTAAATCTTAATATGATATCAGTGCAATCTAGAGATTGGAACTTTCTTGTTCTTGTTACTTGCTGTCAAACTGTTTTCAACATTAAACCATCTTTTTAGCCATGCATTCTTTCTTCTACTTAATGATGGAAGAATCAGCTGATCTTACTGGTATCTTCACATTTTATAACAAAGAGACAATGGTATGAATGCCTCATAGACTACCAAGCATAATCTTGAAAACACTGTATTTCTTACGGATATTCAAAATAAGGGTAGAAAACTCAAAAAAAAAAAAAAAAAAAAAAAAAAAAAGGGATCAGGAAAGAAGTGCTCCTTACACACAGAGTTTGCTTCTCAGATCATGTTTGCAATGCTGGTCTGTACAGATCATGTATGCAGTGCTGGGCTGTGCAGAAAATACCACACATTTAAATAGCACTCCAGCCACCCATGGGCATGATCCCATTAGAAGTATTCTGGATACTGTCTTTTAAATGAAGCGAGCACTTAAATATTAAACTTAAGGCATACTCTCCTATAATATAAATCTTCGTCTTCAAGGATAAAGATGTTTATAGCCTGGGTAGATGTACTGAAGGTCACGATTCCCATGGTTATGGTAGCAACAATATACTTCCTCTGAGACCATAGAGATTGCTACTCATAACCCTGTCACCTAATTTTTTTTTTACACTTGTTAAATGTTTTCTGCATTGGGAATAAACTACAGAAGACTCTATTTCTTATGTGAATGCCTAAGATGAAGTGATTATTTTGTCTTTTTAAATAATCTTTTATAGTAATAATATATATTTTAAAATAATAATAAAATAATCTTTTAAAATAATCTTTAATAATCTTTTTTAATAATCTTCATGTTTTAGATTATAACACAGTTAAATTCTTTATTTCCCTTTTCTCCTTCCAAATACTAACATATATATTTTCCTGCTCTTTTTCAAATACATGGCATATTTTCTCATTAATTGTTGCTGTGTGTGTGTGTGTATGTGTGTGTGTGTGTGTGTGTGTGTGTGTATGTACTGATTATTTTTAAACTAGAAAAACACAATAGATCAGAAAATACAGATAAAATGGCAAAGAAACTAAGCTAAGGGTTTATGTTGTATTGAGGCCACAATGGGAATAAATAAAAATAGATTGTCATTTGAAAGAAACTTTTAATGTGAAAAGCAAAAGCTAAGGTCCAACCCAAATATAAAGAGAGTGATAGATGTGTGGGAATCTTCACACACATACACCTCTGTGCCGCGCCAACCCTGACCAGCAGGAATTAAGACATGAAACCACCGGTTCCTTCTCACAGCAGTTTACTCGGGATGCTTAGCAGTTGGTAGTCAAGATGGCAAACCCGCGATCCCTTCCCGGGCGCAGCTTATAAACCCTGCCAGGAGCCCACGAACTCATGCCACGTGCACCATACAGCTGAGGTCACTAAACAGCAAAACAAGCTATGTGGGATAAACAATATTTTAATCAGAGTATGCTTCAGCTGTTATAGGCTTTTGAAAACCACGTCTTTCATCAGGGTATATGGTTCCAGATGGCTGCAAAGTTGATCTAGCTGCTTTCTACTAAAGTCGGCTCCCAACACATCTCCAGCCTCTTCATGCCTTGTGAATGTTGGAAGGCAGAAAATAAATCTTCCCTAATGATGTTCCCCAACCCCCTTAGTTATCCAATACTAGTAGTTGGCCCTAAAAACTACACATGAGTAACACTAAGTGGATTCATCAGGTTGTATTTATACATTTAAATGGTGTGGTGGTTTTAATGACAATGCCCCATAGGCTAATGATATATTTGAATTCCAAGTCAACATGGAGTGGACCTTTTTGAAAAGATTACAATGATTAGGAAGTGTGACCTTCTTGGAGTAGGTGTGTTTTTGATAAAGTTTATATTAGGAGTGAACTTTGAGGTTTTGAAGGCTTACCAAGTACTTGTTTCCCTCTCCCTCTCCTCCCTCTCCCTCTCCCTCTCCCTTTCCTCCCTCTCCCTTTTCCTTTCTTCTGTCTCTCTCTCCCCCTCCCTCTCCTCCCTCTCCCCCTCCTCCTCCTGTCCTCCTCCTCCTCCTCTTGTCCTCCTCCTCCTCCTCCTCCTCCTCCTCCTCCTCCTCCTCCTCCTCCTCCTCCTCCTCCTCCTCCTTCTCCTCCTCCTCCTTCTTCTTCTTCCTCTCTCTCTCTCTCTCTCTCTCTCTCTCTCTCTCTCTCTCTCTCTCTCTTCTCTCTGCCTGTGACCTATGAAACTGGATATATGTTCTTAGCTACTTCTCTACTTCCATAGCTACCTATATGCAACCATGCAATTTTCACAGTAACCTTCTGCAACTGTAAGTAATTCCGAAATTAAATGCTTTCCTTTTATAAGAGTTGCCTTGGTCATGGTGTTTCTTCACAGAAATAGAATACTAAGATAAATATGTGTGTGCATGTGTGTGTGTATGTGTGTGTATAAATATAAATAATATATCAATGAAAATTTTAAAACCAGTGACAATTCCTGAAAGTAGAAGGAAGACTTGAAAGTAATACAAGTTGATTAAGACCAGATACTGAAGCACATCACCTGGAAGCAGGAAGTTAGTGAACCTTAGAAAGGACTGTCTCAAGAGCAGTGTGGAATAAGCCATTTGCTTCCTTAGCAACTTCCTACTGTAGCTACTAAGATTATCACATGACTTCTCTAATGTGGTTTCTTGGGACTTGTGAACAGCTAAGGACAAACATGTGCACAGGGAAAAAGCAGTTTTGTGGTTTCAGATTCTACTTTATGTTTGATAATTCAAAGATTTTGTAAAACATAAAAAAGATTGAAGGACACTGAGGAAACGATATGACAAGCAAATGGGTCAAGAACTGAAATTGTTAGAGAAAAACTGATTGAGGAACTAATTGGAAAAGTTTACTAAAAATATACATAATTCAATCGTGCCTTTTAAAAGAAGGAATTGGCTGAGACTGGTGTACAAAATAACTTGTTCTTATAATTGAAAAGCTCCCCTTCCTGTGCCTCCGGCATACTGGAAGAAAATAACTAGCGAAGAGAAAGAGAATGGCTTCTGGTATTTTCAACAAGAAGACACATTCTATATAGGAAGAAACAAATTTAGTTATTTGTTTTTACTATTTTTTTTAAAAAGTGTGTTTAATAGAGTCTTGAGGGTTTGGAGATTTTTTTAAAAAGAAGGCTTAAATCCTGAAGTCTCTGATTTAAATAGAGGGACCCATTGAGGTTCCCTGACCTTTTCCCATTAATGGTACCTGCCCAGTTTAGCCACTGTGATTGCTTTAAGATTTAATACAACACAAAATTTATAGTTAGCAAACTGATGGCTACTTGTGATAGGGTCATCTTTTAAAAATGCAAAAGTCATGTCAGTGAGGTGGCTCAATAGGTTGAAGTAATTGCCACCAAGACTGACATTTCTGTGGCTGAAAAAAATGAAAGAAGTAGAGCCGTTACCACATGTTCCTCTGACCTTCAGACAGGTACTGTGTCAATCACACATCCCCACTAACAGACATCATATGTACATGTACACACACACACACACGCATACTAAAGTAATAATCATTTTTAAAATGCAAAACTGTCTTTTTCTAACCTAAAATCTACTAAGTACAGCTCAGATTTTCTATTGAGTTGAATGAGTGATTTAGGGATCTGTGTTATACAGCATCAGAATTCCTCAAGTCACAGAGGAATTTTAAAATCGGTACCATCATTTAAGATTTTAGAATCCTGAATAAATGACTTAAAGATACAAAAAATATTAGTTCAGCCATGGGAAAAACTAGTGCACATAAAATACATGTATATGTGTGTGGTAAATTTCTCTAAATTTTTAACAAAATACAAAACAGACATAAAAGGAAAAAATACACACGAAGTGGACACATTTATGTCTTATTCTGTTAGTTCACTCCAAAGGCTGTTTACCTATCTGTCCACCTTTAATTACATAGTAGCAACTGCTTGCTTAACCCTTGATGAAATAGAGAACAACAAATTGTCAGTACATATGTTATTAGACACAGGGTCCTGTGTATCTTGTACAAACAGCTTTGAAAGAGAATATCTTAGACACCGTGAAGCCGAATTGAAGCTTCTTCTTGCTTAAGATGTCTGTGGCCTAATGTTGTGCTTTTGTTATCTGAAGTAAGCCCACAGGCTGCATAGCTGAGAGTAAGTGATTACAGGTATGGACATAGGTGGCAAGCCAGATTTAGGAAATCAATTCAGGATATCTGCAAGTCTTTAAAGTAGAAGAGTGGAGAAAATGAGTGAACCAAGGGATGATACAGTATTATTCACTACACTGTTTGGCTTTGAATTATTTAGGAAAATAGCACCTGCCAAGCAATGTCATGGCTTCTGAAAGACGGGCATGACCTTCCGTCAACAGGCAGCAAAAGGAGCCAAATTTGTTCCCTAAGAATATGCAAGTTAATCTTGTTCACAAACCTAAAGAGTAAATGTGTGCTCACACAGAGTCAAGAAGTACAGCCCTACATACACCTACAAGTACACCTAGATGTCACATCTGCGGTTCTTAGTGGACTTATAATCAGTGGCTTGAACTGCATGTGTATTTATGATTTATTTATTATATTGGAGAACTTTGCAGTCCAAGCTAACATCGAACTTCTGTATCCCAATCTGGTTTCTGGCTCATCGAGATATGCTTGCCTCCACGTGCAGTGTGCCCTGATTCCAGGCTTATGGCATCACGGCTGGCTTATATTCACTAAACTTATAGCAGTTTCTATGGTCACCATCAAACATAACAGTATTATCTAGTAAAAAATGATAATCAAACATTCTCACAGTTTGTCTAGTATCACTTAGAAAACCAATTGGATAGGAAGCATTCATGCTAACGACCTGCAAAGTCTTTGAAAATGAATCAATTATAAAATGGTAGCTTATAGCAAATAACACTCATTAAAAAGAAATGTAAAGTAGGGTTTAAAGTAATCTAGTAATGATTCTTTGTTCTCAGGAAACACATTTAGTAGACTTTATTTTTATTTATATCTTACAGTTTACAAACTAAGTAATGCTTAGAAAGATAAATTTTCTAACGTCCCTGTCTCTCGGATGATGAGAAGTAGAGGTGAAACTCAAACTCTAATCCCAGGCAATGACACTGTTGTAATATTACGATATCTGTTTTGCATGTCTCATTAAAGTATTAGCAAACTCATTTTGCATTATTTGCCTATATGCATATTTTGTAGGCTCGATAGTCCAAATAATCTTTTATAACACATATAAAAATTATACTCTATAAACTTGCTAAAATATACTACCATATGAGGTTTAAAAAGTTTATCACAAAACACTTCAACCATTAACATTAATACATGAGAACATTACCAAGAAAGGATCAAATTAAAGAACTGTCCTATAATTTCTCATAAAAGGTAAGATGGAAAAATCTCTATTCATGTAGCAATTTGAGTTTGAAAAAGGTTTGCATTTTAGACTACTTCATATTTTTTTAAATTTTGAACCTAGTAACATTCAGTCTATAAGGGTCCAAATTCCCCACTCTGACCCATAAACAGGACAGGCAACACCAAATAAGTGAAAGGAGGTGAAGAATCAGGAAACTCTGGATACACTCCATTGGTAAGAAACTGGCCCAGTCTTTATTTCAGTTAACTCTTCCAAAACAACCTCCCATGGTCAGGTTCCTAGGCCACCCTGAATTATATAACTCCTTACTAAGACTCTCTTCCCATGAAAATCTAGGTTATGCCAAGTTAACACTTAAAACTAACCTATACAGTTGTACATTTTATGAATTAATTAAACAGCACATGCAAGTTGTATAAATTTTAGTATTTATAAAATAAGTGAAGTGTATACTCTGCTACATGAAATTAGGTATAGCATCATTAATCATTTAAGGAGTTAGATAATACAACGAAAACTCAAACTTACCGAACATATTTCACTATGAACTAATAAATATGTTAATATCAACACTAACATAATTATGGTCACTTAAATCAGTGTTTCTCTGAGAATTATCTGGCCACTGCACCACAAATTTGCATTTCATTTGGTACACCTCTGTGACAGTTATTGAGATGAATTAGTGCTTTGTTTTTGTTTTTGTTGTTTTTCTTTTTTCTCCACTGAAGTCACAAAAAAACCATTCAGTTACACACAAATGTATTTGCTTTGGTCCTGATGCATCTTCCATACACCATCTCCCCCATTCCAACATGCACATATGAAAGCCAGAAGCTAAATTTGGATATTTTTGAGGCAGGATTTTTCTTAGAATCTGGAAGTCATTTGTTGATGAGGACAAATGACCACTGAACTACAGAGTTTCTGCTCTCTAAGTCCTATCTCCCAGTGCTGGGATTACAGGCATGCTCTGCCAGACATTTT
Source organism: Arvicanthis niloticus (assembly GCF_011762505.2). NCBI lineage: Eukaryota > Metazoa > Chordata > Mammalia > Rodentia > Muridae > Arvicanthis > Arvicanthis niloticus. The sequence goes on from NW_023045968.1 coordinate 46,901, forward strand.
ATTTTATGTGGGTACTGGAATTCTGAACTCATGTTTGAATAGCAAGCACTTTCTTCAATGAGTTATATCTCTAATCCTCCAAAATAGAATGTTTGTTGTAAGGAATTTCCATATATGTGTGAAAGAAAAACTCTTTGGACAAACTTAGAAGTGCTACTATGAACTTTCCTTTCTTTGGGCAACATACATTTCTTTGAACAATAGAGCAGAGTAGGCAAGGCTCTCTCCTCCCGCGTGGCCTTAAGCTTCTGTTTTGGCTCACACAGTCTCTTCTCTCTGTTTTTTTGTGCTTTTTATCACTCCCAAGACACCACACCATCATCTTTCTTGTACCTCAGGGCATGCTATTTTTGAACTACTCTCTTTGGCCCTCAAGTCTCAGTATTTTGAACAATGGCGACTGTCACATATTCACCAATTCTGGAACTTATTTTTACCTATTTCTGGAAATCTAATATTTATACAGATATTGTATGAAATACTAAACAAAATGTAGGTTAGCATTTGACTTAATTTATTATAGGAATTATATTTAACCTACCCCAAATCTCACAAACAATTTTCAAGAAAAATAGATACAAAATAGCACATCATATATGTTCAAATATTGTAAAGAGAGTTGGAAATATTCCTGGATATGTGTCTTTAACTGACTGCAATAAAATGATCCCAAGAAAATGTCTTTAAATTTGGTCAGCCAAAAAATGAATCCAAAAAATGGTAATACAGAGAACTACTGTGACAAATGACAAATTATGGAGATATATTCAACTAGCCTAAATTATTAAAACAACAATATGCCACGGGTCTTAGCTACCAAAATGGGTATGTGTATATGCCGGTAATATTCAAATTGTTAAGTGCTGTGCAAAACCAGCAGAACCAGTATCAATAAATGATTTACACAAAGCATTACTGTAAAATATCAACAAGTATCTCCATTTAGTATACATGCTTATCGACGGCACAAGTTTTCTTCATGCCTTGAACGGAAGCATATTCTCTTCGAGTTAAGGTTCTGGCATTTGTTTATTTGTTTGAAATCTACATATGTCTCTTCTTAGGTAGTGGATTCTCTACAAAGCTCACACTAGGAAAAATACTATATTACATAATGTAAACCTGGTTTAAATATTATGTAGATTAGAATGAAAATATAGCCTTGTAATAATTGTATCACAAGGTTAACATGAATTAAACAAGATTAGGATACAGGATGGTCACCAGGTAGTGTCCAGCTTGGCCACTGTGTTTTACATGAGTCCCTGGCCAGCCAGTGCTACATAGAAAGATTTTGTTCAAAATAAATAATGGAATCAGCAAAAGACATATATAAAGAATAAATGTAAGGGCTAAAGATGGGAGATAAAAAAAGTATGAAATATTATACCAAGCTAAACAATGCTTATATGTTTTGGAAGATTTTAAATGTCTATAAGCTGAGAATTTCATGATCCATATGATTTAATTTCAACAAGTTGGCACCTTATTTAAACAAATTGTATGAACTTTGGCTAGGTTAACAATTTGACTAGTCAACCAGAATCAAACCTCAGTATTAGTTGCTTAAGAATTCTGTTGTTAGATTTACTTAGATTGTATTAACATTATTATACCTCACAGTTTTGTCAAACTTACCTTATGATTTGAAGATAATTCTGTTTTGTTTGCTTGTTGATAGTTATGACCTTAGGACCTAGTCTAAGGTATTTGTTGGAGAGATATAATACCAGATTATAAGAAGTGGGGTATTTTGTATCCATATAACTCATATTTTATATTGTTTAGATTCAAATCTAGTGTCTTGTTTAATATAAGTGATTACTTAAACCAGTAACACAGTCTGTAAAAAGGAAGCCTAGCAACTAATTGACTTTACCAGCTCCTCCCACTAATTTATCAGCCAGGACAACTAGCACATGTGGTTGAAGTCATGAAAAGCAAGCAAAAGATTATTTGTAGTGGTCACCTTCAGGATTCAGAGAAAGGGTGGCACAGACTCAAATCTGAAATATGTACAGATACAAACGTCACCTTTCCCCTGCTACTAAAAAGGTCCTTGTTGTTAGTGTTAAAATAGGCAAAAGGAGAAGCAAAGAAACAAGGGAAAGGCTGAATTGCCTTACCTACTAACTATCCAGAATCTGAGATTTTTGTTTTTAATGTAGACATTAAAAACACTATGGACCATTAAAGTGCGAACATCAGCTTTGCACCATAGACAGTACAAACCAATCTTTAAGAGTCAACAATGGCTAAACACAAAAGGGAAGATGACTCAGCTTTGGTAAGGACCAAGAGTACTGGGATGAAAAAGCTCCCAGAACAGATGGCTTGTCTCCCTAGGGACATTCCAACCCCCACTCTTAGTGTTGAATACACAGTGTAATCTCTGATTTCTTCTATGTGTTCCATATCCTTTAGTTCTTTGCTCCTGTGAATTGCCCACTAAACTCACACACTTCCCACTACTTCTCTGACAACAATGAGCAAGAGAGGTGGCTTTTGCCACCTAAAACTTTTATGCTGTAAACTTTTATAATAGGTTTAACATGTAACTTTATATTTTACAAAAATAATGTTCAGTCATACTAACACCAATGCAAGCAGCCATATTTTTCTCCTGATACCATTAAGCAAATAATTAGATCAATACTTTTATATTAAAATGTCATTATTATCCCTGTAGGACATAATCTTGGCCTTTTACTTGAAATAAGCCAGCAAGTTATCTTCCTGATAAATACTAATATTAATATCCCAGTTGGAGAACTGTTCTATGAATACACACAGCAGGTGAACAAATTATAGACCAATTTTGCTTGGAAATGCACTATTCTCTTCTAATGAGTGTGTCCAATTTCAAACAACATAGGACTATGTTAAGACTATAATTAAAGTAATTGTTCTACAGAGGAAAAGAGAGTAGAACTTTGCATGGTGTTCTGTTGGTCAACTGTGAAAACCACTAAAGAAAATAACACTACTAATTGGGCTAAATATAAAACAAGTAAAACATTTTTCAAATGCTTGCTTTTATACTTTAATTTAATTCAGCATTCAGTAACTACAAGAGTGCAGGTGGTACATGTAGCATCAACTTTCCACTTGGCTACCTAAAATGTAAATATACACCAACAAAAGATTATGTGGACTTGGGTGGCTTCAACTAGAGAAGAAAATCGACACAAAGTTTACTAGAAAATTATCAGAAACTAATTAGAATCCCAAATATAGATAAATAAATGTGTCTACATGTGTCCTTACTTTTATTTTTTTGTGAAAAATTATGTTCATTCTAGCGATAAGTAGCTGTGTGTCTTAAGGAGTATAAATTGTGATATGTATGCTATTTTCAAACCAAAAACAACCAAAATTCTTAAAAAGAAAGCTGCATTTATTATATCAGAGGGAAACAATCTTTCTTTACAGTTTTTGATATTATTAAGTTCTTAACCCATCCATCTTGGAGACTAGCGCCTCATCTTGATATGTATTGCTTACAGACATTGGTGATCATATTTAAGGACCAAATGACATTTCAGAAACAACAACAAAAACCGAAACCACACACACACAAGAAAAAAGTACAAGCACGCTGGTTTCCCTGCAAATTTTACCACTTTGATGTAGTATCAGAACCTCATAGCCCATAATCCAGAGTCCTGCCTCCTTGTAGAAACTCTTCACTCCACTGGCACAATCCTCTTTCTACCCTTAAGCCATTCTTGTTTCTAACTTAGCTTTTCTTTTCTTTCTTTTCCAAATGTAAATTTGTGTTACTAGATGAGAATAGAGAAAAACAAGCATTGCTAATGTCTGTCTCTTTTCTCATCTCCTCAAAATCTAGTAACAGCCCCGGGATGTCTTCTCAATGTGAGTTTTCACAATTTCATGATCCTGGAACAAATTTTATAGAAATGGAGATAGGATGATGTTTATGAGCAACAGTGTTGAAATCTGGCGAAGAAGATAGGGTAGAGAAATCCTTCATAATGATAAGGATTTGAAAATTCTCTAAGGTGGAAAGGTGGGATGAGGAGACAGGATTTCAGCAGGAAGCAAGAGAGACCACCATAGAGGTCTGACAATGCCCTGACTAAACCAATGGTATATTTGAAAGCATGGAATGAATGTTCAGTATAACAAAATCGTTCAACGTGGACAAAAACAAAATAAACAAACAAATCAACAAAATCAAACCAGACCTCAGCATTCCTGGAATGCTTTCTCAATCGGTAGAAGGGAATCCTAGGGAAAAACGATGTACTGAGACAAAAAGCTAGCATGGATCTTAAAAGGAACAACAGTTTGACAAGTTACACTGTGTAACTTTTAACTCACTAGAATATCCCTTTGGGTTTGTGTGTGTGTGTGTGTGTGTGTGTGTGTGTGTTTTAGTTTGAATTTTTTTCTTTGGTTGGTTGGGTTTTTTGTTTGTTTGTTTGTTGTTTTGTTTTTTTGAATGTTCCTTTAGACAAGATTTGAGTGTATCACCCTGGTTACCATCCTTGAAAGACTTCCACTCACATAACTAGACTTGACTGGGGGTTGGGGTGGTTGGTGCAGTCTATCTCATTTCTCCATATCAGTCTGTTAAAGACCCAGTTACCTAATTAATTATCCAAAGCACAACAGTCAATATACTCATTTGGGTTTAAAAGCCCACAATTATTTAGTATTATTCTATACTAATACTTTACTGTTTATCAAGCAAACATGAAATTTTAAACTATTCTATTTTGCACTAAAATTCTTTTTAAAATTATATATATATATAATTTAATTATATATATATAATTTAATTATATATATATAATTTAATTATATATATAATTTAATATAATATAATTTTTATATATATAAATATATAATATATATATTTCAAATGTTATCCCCTTTCCCAGTTTCCCCTCTGCAAACTCCCTATGCCCTGCTTCTATGAGAGTGCTCTTCCACCCAACAAAATCTTAGCCTAGTGGTTTCCTCTCGTTTATTCATGACAGCTCAGAGTAAGAGAAAGGCATGCTTTGAGCTGCTGCTATCTTCTGTTCTTTGTTAAATATATACTATTTCTCAGCTTAAATTCCCCAAGAACATAATTGCAATACCTACATAGATTCTGCACATATTACAAGAGACAATGCTTTGGGATCAACAGGAACTTTTATTATGTACACCAATTAATGTATACTAATTTTCTTTTCTTGTTTGTTCTTCTCTGCATGGATCCAACCAGATAATTTTCTATGTCTTGAATTAATCTCATTCTTTTATGCCTCTAAGTTGTCTCTGTTATCTTTCACAATTATCCATTACATGAGAATTTCTCAATACATTCTCATCAATGAATATCATTTTATATATGACATCTTACATCATAGCCCTTTTCAAAACAGCTCCTACAAATGTTCATCTAAAATTGAAAGTAAAATGTATTAGGGAGATATTTATTAACTATATGTATCCTGTTTGCTACTGTACACATTTATTCTGCTGTATTCCTTTTCTTTGCACATGAGTGCAAGCACTTGTGGAGGCCAGAAGAGAGTATTAGATTCTCAGAGTTACATGTGGTTATGAGTCACTATGTGGGTGCTGGGAACTGAAATAGGGTCCTTTATAAGAGAAATAGGTGTTCTCAATTGCTGATCCATCTGCCTAGCCTAAGTTTCATTCTCAAAAAAAGCAAATTCTGAAGTGAAAGTCATTATACACATTGATTGATATGTAGGTATAATTAATATAGCTTCCAGCATTACATCTGTCTTAGAATATTCTGTGCATAACATTATCCATGTGATATAAGCTAACAAGTCTATCAGATTACTAAGTGGTGATATAAGGATACTTAGTCAATGTATGATATTTCCACCAAAGGTAATTATGTCCATTTTTGATAATCACTGTTCTGCATCATTGGTGTAAAATGCCATCATAATGAATCTGAAAGACTGGGCCATCATTTAAATTATTTACTCAACATATATTAATTTACTGTCATAATTGAGCCTGGGGATAACTGTCAATAACTTGTCTTCATTTCTAGCCCAAAATGTCTACTCTTATCCAACTTCCCTTTCAATCACTTAGAAACATGGATATATTTGCCAGTAAACTAAATGCTTGTTTTCTCTTATTATACATTCAGATTTGTTCAATATCTCACTTTCACTTTGATTCCTATTCAAAAAGAGATCTTCTTTTAAAATTAAAAGAGAGAGAAAAATATCCCTACTAAATGCTGGTTTCCTTTTATTAAAATTCTGATTTATTCAGACCCAATTTTGCTTTGATCCCTATTCAAAGAGATATCTTCTTTAAGAAAAAAATATTTATTTGTTCTTGTTATTATTCCCATTTACATTTAATGAGCAGAATAATTTACATACTGATCTTGACATTGGTAAAGTTTTCTGTTTTTGTTTTGTCTTCTATCTTAGAATACTCCAATGAGAAGAGAATGAAGAACCTCCTGTCTTCAGTACCTAGAACAGGTATGGGCTGTCAGAAAAAAATTTTTAGATTACATAAATAAATGATGTCTGATGGTTTCATCAGAAGTGGTAACTGTTATCATTATCCATGGTGGTAGCCAGTTATCACAAATTTTTTGTGATAACTGGCTACCACCCCGGATGCCTCTGCTGCTTCCTTTATTTGTCAATTTTATAACTGAAATACCAGTCATTCTTTCTTTTTGGAATGAGGAGAATGCCATAAATAACATTTTTGTTATTATTTGTATAATGTAAATATCTGGAAAGGATTGTTAGTGTAACCTATCACTAACTACAATAGAATACAGTATCAAAGCTCCCCCAAAGCATAACTGGACTTTCCCTATGCCTACACCTCCTTATGTAGGGCAAAGGATGAGCATCAGGAATAGCTATTTAACAGAGAAAGAGAAAATTATATTACTTTAAAATGATGTTTAGTTATGGGAGGTATAGGAGAGATACTAATAAACAGACTAGAAAGGCATAAGATTTCGCTAATAGTGGGGATTTTTTAAAATTCTTGTAATATGGAAAACTTTAACAACATATTTGTTATCTGTATAATACATTCTATTTATTGTCTATCTTTTTCCTGTCTATGTATCATATATCTGTATCTCTGAGAAGTAATAAAATGCATCAAAATGTACAAATATTCTTGAAGTAGTTTAGGTCACATGTGCTCTCTTATTGAACTAAACTGCAAGGTATTGGTACAGGGACAGACAAGACAGTCATGGAAGCGAACTGAAGAACCAAAAATAAACATGCACACTTATAGACACTTCATCTTTGACAAATGAACCAAAAATATACCATATAAAAAAGAAAGCAACTTCAATAAATGGTGCTGGTCTAACTGGTAGTCTGTATGTAGAAAAATAAAATAGATTCATGTTTGTCACCTTGCACAAAGCTCAAGTCCAAGTGGATCAAGAATCTCAACATAAAACCAGATACGCTGAATATAATAAAAGAAAATGAGAAAGAGTCCCGACCTCATTGGCACAGGGGGGATATTTCCTAAGCAGATCTCCAATGACTCAGGCTCTCAGATCAAAAATTGATAAATGGGACCTCATGAAGCTGAAAAGCTTCTGTAAGGCAAAGAACACAGTCAATAGGACAAATCAGCAACCTACAGATTGGGAAAAAAACCTTCACTAACCTCACATCTGAGAGAGGGCTAATACCCCCAAAATATAAAAAAGTCAAGAAGCTAACTTTGAAAAAAAAAGACAAAGGAAAAAAAAACAAACACCCCAATCAAAAAATGAGATATAGAGCTAAACAGAATTCACAACAGAGGAATCACGGATGGCTGAGAAACACTTAAAGAAATGTTCAAAGTTTGTAGTGATCAGGGAAATGCAAATCAAAAAGACCCTAAGATTCTACCTTACAGCAATCAGAATGGCTAAGATCAAAAATTCAGGTGACAGTACATATTGGCGAGGATGTGGAGAAAGAGGAACACTCCTCCATTGCTAGTGGGATTGCAAACTGGTACAAACACACTGGAAACCAATCTGGAAATACCTCAGAAAATTGGAAATATATCTACCTGAAGACTCAGCTATACCGCTCTTGTGCATATACCCAAAAGATGCCCCACCATACCTAACAAGGTCATGTGCTTTACTATTTTCATAGTGGCCTTGTCTGTGATAACCAGAAGCTAGAAACAACCCAGATGTCCCACAATGAAAGAATAGATACAGAAAATATGATTCATTTATACAACTGAATACTATTCAGCTGTTAAGAACAAGGACATCATGAGTTTTGCAGGCATATGGATGGAACTAGAAAATTTCATTCTGAGTGAGGTAACTTAGACACAAAAGGACATGCATGGTATGTACTACTAATAAGTGGATATTAGCCAGATAAGTACAGAATACCCAGGAAACAATCTACAGAAATCAAGAAGGTTAACAAGCAGAAGGGCCCATGTAAGAATCCTTGGGAGGGAGAAGCAAACAATCACAGGAAGCAGAGGGAGGGATGGACCTGGATGGGAGAGGGGAAAGACGGGAGAGAAGGGGAACATGATCAAACACAGGGATGGGTAAGAGATATGAGACAAGCTCTGAGGGCCAGCAGAGTGAATGGAAAGATGAAACTTGGAGGGGGGAGGGGGAGGGGAGACTCTCTAGAAAGTACTAGAGACTTGGGAGGTGAAAGATTTCCAGGACTCAAAAGGAGGGACATTAGATGAAATGCCCAACAGTGTGGTGAGAGAACTTGTGGAATCTATCTCCAGTAAAAAACAGGGCATCACGTGGAGCCATGGGTTTGCCATTCCACAGTCAAAAATTCTGACACAGAATTGTTCCTGTCTAAAAGAACCGTGGGGACAAAAACAGAGAAGAGACTGGGGGAAAGGAGGTCCAGTAACAAACTTAGAATCCATCTCAAAGGGAGGCTCCAAAGCCTGGCACTATTACTGATGCTATGGTGTACTTACAGACAGGAGCCTAGCATGGCTGTCCTCAGAGAGGCCCAAAAAGCACCTGCCTGAGTCAGACACAAATACTTACACCCAACCAATGGACTAAAGTCAGGGATTCCTGTGGTTGATTTAGGAAAAGGCTGGAAGAATCTGAAGAGGAGAGAGACCCCATATGAAGACCGGCAGCAGTCTCAATTAACCAGGACCCATGACATCTTTCAGCCTGGCCTCCATGAGAGAAGTTACACTTAACTCTAGATAAACTTGAGACCACAGGGAATAGAGAAGCCTGGCAGGGAGGTGAAGTGTGACACTCTCCTGGAGACAGGGTGAGGAAGATAACATGAGAAACTGTTTGACAGCGGACCTGGAGGGAGGCAATTTTTTACTGGACTGTAAAATATAAAGGTAATAAAAAAGAAAGAAAGAAAGAGAGAGAAGAGAGAGAGAGAGAGAGAGAGAGAGAGAGAGAGAGAGAGAGAGAGAGACAGAGAGAGAACGAGACAGAGAAGAGAAGAAAAAAAAAATGTGTACTACAAATTTTTAAGACAAATTCTCATCCTTAAAGCTTTCAAACACAATAAAGCCAAAACTTTCTCCTGTCCAACTTCTTGTATATTTCTCCCAACATATCACACTCAAAGTTTCATGATTTTTCTTTAGTAGCCCAGTACATCCTGTTAGGATTGTCTGTATATGTATGGGTGTAGGGCTGCCTGGAGCGTGGGAAACCAACCAATGACCACATCATCAATAAAGAATGATTATGCCCCCCGCCCCCAGCAGCTACTCACTGTTAATAGCTCCTTGTTATGGGCAAGGCCCAGAAGATCATTTATCCCATCTATTTTGGGATTCCAGCAGGATTGTTCTTCTTTAGGTTTTATGAAAGTAACCACAAGTACCATCAGGTTTGATAGTGATAGCTATGTCATGTCCAGAAGACAGCAGTCATAGCATACCTCCCCACTCTCTAGCTCACACACTTGTCTGCTTCTTTTTCCCAGATATTCCATTTAGGGGTGAAGAGTGAGTCACATGTGCCCTGAACTTTGACCAATGCATCTCTCCATTGATTTCTAATGCTTCTTATCTCCCATACCGTCAGCAGCAGGACATACCATCACACAAAGCCACAATAGATGTAAATGCAGGACACAACTGATGGAAAGCTGACTGTTTCTATCTAAACGCAGCTGCAACACACCCCTGTACCAAAGGAACACCATAAAATGGAGCAAGAAAAGGGTGTTGGACCCAGAGGACCTAGACATCTGCTGAGAGAGTGTGTCTTCTACATATGATGGGGCAGCTACAGCCATGAAATCTCAGCTATATGGTCAACAGTTGGCATGCCAATGTGGATAGAAAAATATCACCAGTACATGAAGAGCTACAAGCAATAAATGGTTAGGATTATTCTACATTCTTTGGTAATAGTTAAGTTATTCTGGCTTACTTAATTTTGAAACAGGAATCTTTTGATGCAATTACAACTGACCTCAAACTCTCAGCAAATCCTTCCTTCTCAGCTTTTTCAAATTCTAAGATTAGTGGCTTGAGCCACCATATGTAGCTTACTCTAGTTTTTCTTATTATTTATATTGGAATTTGTAAGTTTCCATTCATAAGAGTAACTGTTTACACTTTATTAAGAACTTAAGAACTAGTTGTACTGCCTTTCAACACTGCATCAAT